>NW_024070206.1:8071347-8342742 GCF_014754425.2 Oryx dammah | reverse complement strand
CTCCCTGCGCGCGCCGCTCACCGGGGACGGGGCGAGCGCGCAGCCCGGGCCCCCCTGCTCGATGGCGGAGCCGCAGCCAGCGCCGCTGCCGCCCGCCGCGCTCTCCCCCTCCTCCTGCTCCGGGCAGCAGCGGCCTCCCCCCGGGTGCGCGCGCATCCAGCCCCCTCCCCAGCCGGCGCTGCGCTTCTTCCGTAACCGAGCCCTTGGAATCCCGGAGACCCGCCCCGCCCGCGGCGCGGCGCGCGGGGGACGCGCGCAAGCATCATAGAGCGGGCGCGCACAGAGCGGCCCTCCCGCCGGGGGGCGGGGCCTCCGCCACCGCCTCTCAGGTCCTCCGAGCGGCCCGGGCGGCCATCTTGTCCCCGCCTCCTCGAGGACACGCCCCCTCCCGCAACCCCCGCACCGCGACTCCGGCCGCGCCCTTCCGGCCCCCCGCCCCCACGCAGTGCATGGTCGAGGCCCGGGGCTGCAAGCGGAGATACGTCAGGGGGCCTGCGGTTCCTTTGTTTCGAGTGGGTTACCCTCGCTCGCGGTGCAATCTCACCGACGTCTGCTTCCCAGTTAATGAGTAACAAACAAAGTGTATCTCTTATTTTATATTTACCACCTCGAATGTTCATTTAATGAACAGGAGATACCTTTTCCTGCCTCGACGTCATAGCTTGCCAGGGAGCTCAGGTTGATGGAGTGAGTTGAAGTGTCCTCATAGCAGAGTATCACTAGCCTCCAGAGTCCGGCTTTCAGAAATTTAGAATTCTGGATTGATTATCATCCCAGAACTTTTTAAGGCCATAGGAAGGGAAATGACAGCCCAGAAAGTTCCCTCCAGTTCCTACAGGATTTTACCTCTAACGTCCCCATAAAATGACCAGAGTTCCTGAATCCACCTAGAATTGACCAAGCTTCTTAGGATCTTTCTTAAACTTATACTTCGTTTTCTAATGACCTTGACAAATATCCATGGCCTTTGGCTTCGTTAATGCACCCTGATGCTGAAAAACCCATTTAACCTAATCACTAGCCTTAAGGAATCTGCGTGGAATTCACTTGCACCTGCCAACTGTTCAGGAGTGATTTTTAAAGAGTAATACCAAATTGATTAAGAAAACTGATTTCCATTTCGGAGGAGCACAACTTCTGTTTGTTTAACCTTTTGAATACATTATGAAATGTTGGGCTACTGAAAATAGTGTTACGCTATCTTCAGATTTTGAACATACAGGACCTAAAAGTTGAGGGCCAAGTTTAATGGATAGAAAAAAACTGATGAACATAAAGTAGTGGAAAATCTATATTTATTTGATTTGCTTTTGCAACTTATTAAGACAAACACCAACTCAAACACACAAACTTGCCTCTGAGCCTGACCTTAGACTGCTTTTAATGTCTTTGAGTTGAGATACATCTGTGTCTAGCAAAGAGTTGGAAAGTCAAGTTCTCAGGAGAGAGGTCAGTTCTGAAGATAGGCATTTAGAAGTCAGCTTGTGAAAGTGATAATTGAAGGGAACCCTGCAAGTAAATAAGATCTCCAAGGAAGAGCATGCATGGTAAATTAATAATTAATTTAAAATTTAAAGATAATTTAAAAGAGGAATCAAGGACTGAATCATAAGGAACAAATACATTTATGGCTCAGGTGAAAGAGTTAAAGTCAGAGATTTATGAGATCAAAGTTTGGATAACAGGGGATCCCCTGGCAGTCTGGTGGTTAGAACTCTACTTCCACTGCTAGGGGACAGGATTCGATTCCCAATCATGAACCTAAGATCCCCAAGCCATGTGGTGCGACCAAAAAAAAAAAGTTTGGATAACAAACACCCTGTAGGAGGAAGGGGTTGACTTTCATATTTAATTATTGAGATAATAGATGGGAAAAGATATACTTTTGGAAGTTTTTACCTTTCCATGCTGTATCTAACAAGGCTGTAGATCAAATGATGCAATGATGTAAAAACATGTCTAAAAGAGTAAATGACTATCAATTTAAGTTAATTGCTTTGACTTCTACTACCAGATTGTATTTGCTAAATCCCACTAGATAAATTGAGGTGCTCCCTTAGTTAAGAAAAAATTCATTTAGGGCATTTCAAAAGCTTTTCTGTTCAACCTTGAATTTTTCTGCTCTGATACCATAAACCAAAGGATGAAAACAAACAAAGCACTTAATTATTCTACCACTAAAGGAAGAAAATTTATCTAATTAAGAAAACATTAAATTCATGCAGGGACTAGATTGACACCTAAAAGTATTGAGGATAAATGCTAAACACCTAAGAGATAGATCCTTTTGTTTCCCTTAAAATACTGGACAAATAATAACCCTTTTATAACCCCGGGAGAATGCATTTTCTATTACCCTTTGAAGAATAGCAACATTGTCTTTCTGAGGCAAGAAAGCTGTGACCAAATTTTTCAATTTTAATCTCTCTTACAGTGGAAAAGGTCTTGCTAACTTCACCTTGGAAAAAGTGAAAGACAACACCAGAGCAGATTATGTATGAAATCTGGCCAATTAAGCAAACAACTGAGATTTAACCACCTTGGATCTCCTACTCTCGGGTGTAGAAGCAGGTGCTGAAACACCGTCACCCCTGAAATATCTATTCTTTGAAATATTCTCCTTGCATTATTTCCAGGGAGAGCTGAGATTAAGCTACTATAGTAATGTAGTTTTCAAGAAAATAGGTGTTAGTTTGGATTTTTACTGAGAAAAATGGAACAAATTCAGAGAATGAAACTTCAAAGAATGTGAAATAGTGGCTAGTTTTAAAGAAAGAAATAAAGTGAAGTCACTCAGTCATGTCCAACTCTTTGCGACCCCATGGGCTGTAGCCTACCAGGCTCCTCCATCCATGGGATTTTTCCAGTCAAGAGTACTGGAGTGGGGTGCCATTTCCTTCTCCAGGGGATCTTCCCAACCCAGGGGTCAAAGCCAGGTCTCCCACATTGTAGGCAGATGCTTTACCATCTGAGCCACCAGGGAAGTCAACAGGCTAGTTTTAAGATCTGTATGTTTATTAAAGATATATAACCTGCCGGCTTCCCAGGTGGGTCAGTGGGTAAAGAATTCACTCGCAGTACAGGAGATGCAGGAGGCTTGAGTTTGATCCCTGGACCAGGAAGATCCCCTGGAGGAGAGCATGGCAATCCTCTCCAGCTTTTTGCTGGAGAATCCCATGGATGAAGGAGCCTGGCAGGCTACAATCCATAGGGTTGCAAAGAGTTGGCCACGACTAAAGTAACTGAGCGCACACACATATAACCTGCATTTGAATTTTTGAGTGTGATAAGATACTCAGCGAAAGAAGGATTTAAATATTGGAAATCTTTTAATTTCTAATGAGCATATTTGCATCAGGTGATAACAGGGGCATCACTTTCCCTCTCTTAACAGAGTCCAAACAGTAGGGTCAGAATTTATCAAGACGTTAAATACCTGTGAGGGCATAGCCAAAAACCATTTTCCGGCTCCAATTAGCGGGTTTTATGATTCACTGAGTTGGCCCAACTACTGTTCACCTAATTCTCAACTAAAACGAAATGCTGCTGGCATGGCACATCAGGTTGCCAAATGACACTTTCAAGTCCATGCAGTATAAATAAAGGGTTATTTATTATTATTATTACCTGCCACTTGGAATGACTACAGAAGAATCTTACACTGCATAGTTCAAACTCAAAAGAGAAGGGTTAATTACTTGAAAGGCAAGAGACTTAGCAGCAGTAGCAGCAGCAAGAGAAAACAAGGAGAAGTAAGTTTTGTACCAAGGGAAATTATTTCAGAAGATAGTGTCTTGTATTTTTTTTGAAATTTTCCGTGGGTTGTTAACATTAGCCATAGGTAAGTAGCTGGTATTAAGTGTTTAGGATTAAGGGGTGGAGAGGTGCTTATTTGATTTAACTTCCTAAAAATAGAAAACGCAGTACTAAGAATAGAAAACCTCACTTAGGTTTCAGATACCTAAGATGCCATTTAACACGCTCCACAAAGAGGTTTTTAAACTTGATCCTGGCTGCGAATCACGCTCAAGCCTGAGTTCCCGAAGGGCAGCAGCCGCAACCTCGTCGCCTTGCCTGCATTGTGCACCCCAAGTTCCAGAAAACTGCTCATGCGCACATTGCCAAACATCTCAGGCTCTGCCGGCCAAAGCCTCAGGCCAAGGCTCAAACCCAAGCAAACTTCAGCTCAGGCTCCAGTTCAGGCTTCCACAGGTGCCCACGTTCCCACAAAGCCTCCAGAGTTGAGCCCTTTGTCTGCCAACATGAGGACAGGAGGGCTGGTATGACCACTGGGCTGCTGTGTGCAAGGCGCTGAGGTCCTCCTGCGCTATTTGTGCAAATAAACCTGAGGAAGAGTCTGTCCAAAACAAACACAGAACACCAGAATGCCAGCAAAGGTGATCCAGAAGGCTGAGGAGTGGAAACTGAATACCTCGGAATATGCATCTTGCCAGATCTTGCCGTAAGTGGCTTTCCCCATGTCCCAACATGTGTCTAGGATATAGCAGAGCTAGGACTGGATTCTGGGCCTCCGGACTCCAAGTTTGGAGCTTTGTCTCCTTAACTGCTTTCAAACTGCCCCATTGTCTCTGATTTTCTCACCCCAGAACATGTCCTGCTTCACAGTGGGAACCTTTGCTTCCAACCCCTGGCCAGCCCAGCACCGTTCTCTGGCTCATTCCTGTTTATCCTTGGGTCTCACTTTAGACATCACTTACCCCCAGAGCCTTCTCTGACTTCCCCTAACCCTCCTCTCCTGCACTCCCCTGGGTGTGTGCTGGATGCCACTCTGCCATTAGGTATTTCCCCCATCCGACCTTTATTATAGTTGGTTATTTAATTGTCTTTCTTCCACTACCAGCCTAAAAGGCCATTTCTGCATGTTTACCATCGCATCTGCAATGCCTCTTACCGGGCTTCCCTGGAACACGGGGAGAAGTTATTAGATACTTGATGAATAAATCAAATTAACACACCTGGCAAAAATTGTGTATTCTCAAACTAACGAGTGGCATATTTTCTTCTCAATGGATGCATATAATCACATGTATTCTGTAAAATCAGAATACCAACAACTGTTCTTATCTTAGAAAATTTGAATAGGCTTCTGTGTCACAAGAGTTATTTAACAATAAATTTGACTGACTCAAAAATGAGGTTTAAATTCATTTTACAAACATGTTTAACTACAAGACAGTTATAATGTTTTCCTTGGGTAGTCGCTCCTATATGAATTGAAAGCAGTTATTCATCAGTTTCTCAAAAATTTTGTGTCATATATATCATGGAACCTGCTGTATAGCACAGGGAACTCAGCTTGGTGCTGTGTGATGACCTAGGTGGATGGGATGGGGGGGGGGGCGATGGAGGTTGGGTGACAGCGGCCCTCCCAAGAAGGAGGGGATATATGTATACATATAGCTGATTCACGTTGTTGTGCAGCAGAGACTAATACAACATTATAGCACAATTATATTCCAATAGAATTTTAAAAAGACCCTCATCGCAAAATAAGACTCCACTTCTAAACAATGGTTCCTGAATTTGTATACTTATCTACACTTATGTTTCTCTTCTTTGACTTCAAATAACTTGACTCCTCCTAATATTCTCTGAAATTATATGCACACATATATTTTAATGTCTTTTTATTTTGGAATCTTTTACAAGGTTCTCAGAATTTCATTTGTTGGGTTGTTTTTGTTTTTTGGTGTTTTTTTTGCTTTCTTAATTTCTGATTTTCCCCTAATCTGTGGTGGTTTTTTTTTTTTTTTAGCATAGCTCATGATTCCATTCTGAAATACTTTCAGACTTCATATTTCAACATTTCAGCTACCCCAATACTCTGTGTTAGTCACAATCATACTGTTAAATTTGAGCGCTCATATTGCTTATCTCCCAGCATCTATGATTAATGTCACATAATTTCCTGCACAGCTTGGAAGTCTGTCCTCTGAGATGAAAGGCGGGAACAGCATGATCCAGCAACTGTCACCATCTGTGGCTGACACACTGGTGGTCTAACAATACCCATTCCCAGTGTCCCTTGCCTGCCCGCAGTATGTGCGCGCATGCTCAGTCACACAGTCCTGTCCGACTCTGAGACGCCAGGGACTGTAGCCCACCAGGCTCATCTGCCCATGGGATTTTCCAGGCAAGAATACCGGAGTGGGTTGCCATTTCCTACTCCAGGGGATCTTCCTGACCCAGGGATTGAACTCCCATCACCTACATCTTCTGCACTGCAGGCGGATTCTTTACCACTGAGACACCAGGGAACTAAAGAGACAAAAAAAAAGTAAATATTAGCTATCCCAGAATAGTTTAGACAAGAACAGGAAAGAGCTGGCAGTGGTTCTGAGAACATTTTTACTTCTCTATTAAATCAAAACAAAAATTTGATCAGCGCTACCCTTGTCCCTTTGTTCCTGCCATGGACATGATTTCTGAAGCCTAGACAGCTACTTGCAACTATGAAGCAAAAAGCAGAAAGATAAACCCACACAAGAACAGTGGGGCCAGATGATGAAGCCTGAAAGGCATTATTCAGCAGCTGAACCTAGTCTTGCAACTCTTTATCACCACACTTCTGTGCTAGTTGAGAAATTAGTTGTTGTTGTTGTTGTTTTTTAAAGATGGTGCGCCCTCCCTCTCTCTCTCTCTCTCTCTTATAATTTGTCTGCACTGGGTCTTAGCTGTGGCTTGCAGGATCTTTAGCTGCAGCATGTGAACTCTCAGTTGTGGCATGTAGGATCTAGTTCCTTAATCAGGGATCAAACCCAAGACCCCTGCATTGGGAGTGTGGAGTCCTAGCCACTGGACCACCAGGGAAGTTGCTAGACCGTTCTTGGATTAAACTGCTGTTGGGTTTTTTGGATAACCAAAGCAAAAAGCATTCTTTACTGAGATATGATTCCTACCCTCAGTGAAATGTGTGTATCTCACTGGAAATTGGGCAGCTCTCGAGTTTAAGACCCTGGAGTGGGATATTGCACAGGGTAAGGGGGAGATGGAAGGAAAAGGGGAGAGAGAAAGGGAAGGAATGGCTGGTAGGCACTCCCCTGGCAGCAGCAGACTGGGAAAGTCCTCCTTTCCATACTCCGGTGGAAGGAAAAGCATTCCAAGAAATCCCTCCTACTTCGGCTCTATTTTTATCCCGTTGCTTCTCATAATGACCGTGGAGAAGGGAAAGGCTACCCACTTCAGTATTCTGGCCTGGAAAATTCCTTGGGGTCACAAAGAGTCAGACACGACTGAGTGACTTTCTCTTCACACAATAACAGGTCCAGCTCCAGAGAATATGGTCCAGTAAACAGTCTTTGAACTTGATCACTTCACTGATCATATCATCTGAGCCTCAAGTAGAGTAATAAGCATGGGGAAAAAGAGCCTAGTCAATGTTGCTATAGCTGAAGATTCCATTTCAAGAAAATCTTTTATGAAAAGAAAAAATCCGAATGTAAAAATAAACACCTTGTATCTGAGTCATGCCGTCTTATTTCACTGCCCAAGGCTGATCTGCTGCTGCTGCTGCTGCTGCTGCTAAGTCGCTTCAGTCGTGTCCGACTCTGTACGACCCCAGAGATGGCAGCCCACCAGGCTCCCCCGTCCCTGGGATTCTCCAGGCAAGAACACTGGAGTGGGTTGCCATTTCCTTCTCCAATGCAGGAAAGTGAAAAGTGAAAGTGAAGTCGCTCAGTTGTGTCTGACCCTTAGGGACCCCATGGACTGCGGCCCACCAGGCTCCTCCATCCATGGGATTTTCCAGGCAAGAGTGCTGGAGTGGAATGCCATTGCCTTCTCCTCAAGGCTGATCTAGTTGATAACAAACAGTGCTGTTATGAATGACATTGACTGATGACAAAGGGACAGACGCCAACTTAATATGTGAGCGATGAGTTTGTGCCACATGAAAGCCAAGTAACTTCAGAGCACAGCGAATAAGTTTCTCTGTCCTTCAGTCAGAGAAAAGTGGTGGGAAAGGTTGTTACCTGAAGAATGCAGTGGTGTTCATAGGCCAAAACCCAAATTGTCTGACTATGGTTATCTGTACCACATTCACATGAAATCAGTAATTTGGCTTCAAGGAGGGGGCGTGGGCATTGGAGGGTTTGGGAATCATCTACAATATTAAACTGATTTAATTTGATAATTTTACTTACATTTAACTTATAGATTTGTTCATTTCTATTTACATAAGAACAATAAGCATAGTGAGGTTAAAACAAGCTTCATATTTTTACGTATTTAAGTAACATCAGAACAATAATTTAACTCATCATGGAGGAGGGAGGCCCCTAAGAATTTTTTCCTCATGAAAGGAATATGTGCATTTCTCAGGGTAAAGAAAAAGTGCCCTCAAGGTTAAGAAAAGCTCACACTTTCCTTGTCATATTCTTTTTCTTAGCAAAGAGATTTCTGAGAAATTGATAAGTCATCTCTGGTGACCCCCTCCTTCTTAAAATTCTTTCCTTCCTTGGCTTATGAGACATCATACTCTTCCGATTCTCATTCTATCTACTGCTTTCCACTTGTCTTTGGTATAGCATCTTTCTTTTTTTTAATATCTTATTGTCAATAAACATGGACATTACATTGGTTTTTTTAATTTTTAAAAACTTTTAATTTTGTATTGGAATACAGCTGCTTAACAATGTTATGATAGTGTCAAGTGGGCAGCAAAGGGACTCAGCCATACATATACCTGTATCCATTCTCCCCCAGACTCCCCTCCCTTCCAGGCTGCCACATAACATTGAGCAGGGGTCCCTGTGCTATGGTATAGCTTCTTTCTTGAACAGTTTCTTAAATGATGATGTTTTTCAAGGTTCCTTCTGTAGGTGCCTTGTCTTCTGATTCTACATGCAAGGTAGGTCTTAAAGATGAATCTGCTAAGAGGGGTCTTAACCAGGAGGCTGCTGAAGGATGTGCTCTACCACAATATGAGAGTGAAACAAGATTGAGAAAGCTAGGGAATCCAGGAAAGGGAAATTCCCATAACAGTGGTGCAAGGCAAAGGAATGCTCTGGGTGATCAGGAAAAGAGCTCCTAAGAGATGTGCAAGAGGCCCAGGGAGCAATATTCCAGACTGAGCAAAAGAGACAAAGGTTGTAGCAGGTACATTTCTAGAAAAAAAAAAAAAAAAAGAGGACCATTTATCCTTGCTGATGCCTATGCAGAAAATACTTTGCCTATGCAGAAAATACCTTGGCCACCTGATGCAAAGAGCCAACTCATTGGAAAAGACCCTGATGCTGGGAAAGATTGAAGGCAAAGGAGAAGGGGGCAGAAAAGAATGAGCTGTTTAGATAGCATCACTGACTCAACAGACATGAATTTGAGCAAACTCTAGGAGATAGTGGAGGACAGAGGAGCCTGGCATGCTGCAGTCCATGGGGTCAAAATGAGTTGGAAATGACTTAGCAACTGCTGCTGCTGCTAAGTTACTTCAGTCGTGTCCGACTCTGTGCGACCCCATAGATGGCAGCCCACCAGGCTCCCCTGTCCCTGGGATTCTCCAGGCAAGAACACTGGAGTGGGTTGCCATTTCCTTCTCCAATGCAGGAAAGTGAAAAGTGAAAGGGAAGTCGCTCAGTCATGTCCGACTCTTATCGACCCCATGGACTGTAGCCCACCAGGCTCCTCTGTCCATGGGATTTTCCAGGCAAGAGTACTGGAGTGGGGTGCCATTGCCTTCTCCGACTTAGCAACTGAACAACAACAAAAATGCAGAAAATTACATTAAAAAGCTTTTGGAAACTGTGGGGGAAAAAATCAATGATAATTACATAGAAGACTAAGAACATTTTTTAAAAGGGGTAATCATTAACTTCAAGGGAAAAAAGTGAAATATAATCATGATGATACTATTGTGATATTATGTAACAGGTAGTAATATTTGAGTAATTTAACTAAATATTGAGAAGGTGAGTCTACACTAGAGGAAGCAGCTACTAAAGCAGAAATGTGTTAAATGTGGAGGGTGAAACAGAGGATGAGAGATGGGGCTGAGCACTGCATATTTTCTGTATATACTTCTTAGTATCATGTAACTCTTTGAACCATGTGGCTGTATATTTTGGTAAAAATATAACAATGTTTTAAATTGTCATGTGACTTTCTTTTAGTACCATCACTCACCACCTCACAGATATGAAGGATAATTACCATTTTTTCCCCCAGGTGTTTATTACACGCCAGTCTTCATGTTGGATACTTCCTGTGCATCCTATCTAATCTTTGCAACACCGTGCAGAGTAAATAGTATTATCTCCAGTTTACACATGAGGAAACTAAGGCACTGAGAGGTTAAATTACCCATCAGAGTTTACCTAACTGGTAAAAAAGAAAGCTAGAGAATAGCCATCTGGTTTCAAAGCTAGGCTCTTTGAATTACATATTGTGCTGAAATATAGCTTTACCTTTGATTATATATAATTTTAATTTTTGTATGTCTTGCACATGTTTACATAAAGCCCTACCTGGGTTTTATGCATCACCTCTCTTTTTGTCCAATTATTTTGGCAGCACTGGGTCTTTGGCAGGCTCAGTTGCCCCTCAGCATGTGCAATCTTAGTTCCCCAAGCAGAGATCAAACCTTCATCCCTTGTATTGGAAGGTGGATTCTTAATCACTGGACCAGTAGGGAAGTCCACTCCAAAGGTCTTCTTAAGTTGACATTTTCAGCAAGCAGCATACTTATCTTTCTCAGTTTCCTGGTGTATCCTTTTGGATAAGTCCATATTGTTTCTTTTTTAGCTGATTTGGGTTTCAGAGATTGCTCTCCGCCCTAACTCTGAGCTTAAAGAAACTTTTAGCACTGAAGGGTAGGCCCGAACTGTGGACAGTGTTCATCTGTAAGTTGCATTCCTTGGTGTCGGGTGAAGAAAAGTGCTAGTTGAAGATGAGATACATCTAGAAAGGGAAGAGATTCTGTAGGCTCACTGACTACATAGCCAAGTATTGTATAGCAGCAGCCTTGAGAGCAAGAGAGAGCAAATCTTGCTCTCTTGATGAGGATCATGACCTCATTCCCTTGCCTTATTTATCTCCATCTAGTAATCAGGACGGAGAAGGCAATGGCACCCCACTCCAGTACTCTTGCCTGGCAAATCCCATGGATGGAGGAGCCTAGTAGGCTGCAGTCCACGGGGTCTCGAAGAATCGGACACGACTTCACTTTCACTTTCACTTTTCACTTCCCTGCATTGGAGAAGGAAATGGCAACCCACTCCAGTGTTCTTGCCTGGAGAATCCCAGGGACTGGGGAGCCTCATGGTATGCTGTCTATGGGGTCGCACAGAGTCAGACACAACTGAAGCAACTTAGCAGCAGCAGCAGTAATCAGGAAGTAATTATTCTAATATAGGAGTTTCATGACAGTGAAAATATATGAAAATATTAAACATCAAAAAATTTAGTGGGAAGTATTTTTCTTTAAAAGACATGAAACAAAGAAATGTTTACAGACTTTTCTAAATATGTGGCTTGTCTCCAGTAATTATACATGAGAAAGCTATTTTTGGAATCTTAGTTCACAATAAAAAGATAGGATTATAAATTTACTTTTTTTAGCCTTTAAAATTAACTCAGAAAGAAATGATTTTCCAGTTGTACACTCTTTATTGTTTACCCTAAAATAACACTTGAACATGTATGGCGGATTTGTTGTTAGACCCTACAAGTTGTAGAATACTGTAATTAACTGATTCTAAATAATAAATAGCACTAGAGGATGTATAAGGAAAAAAGACTCCAAACCAAATTACATTTCTGAGAGAAATGGAGAATTAAAGGATGCATGAAAATATAAGAAATTTGTACTTATTTTAGCAAATACCTCCTGCAGATTTTTCGAGGTCTATAATTATATAAATCATGACCTATCACAAAGGAAAAAAACAATTAGTGAAACCACAAAAAAGAAAAATTATACGTTTTACAGTTTTTTAAATAAGTAGGAAAGTATATGGTTGCCTTACAGATGAGAGGTAGTTTTAATTAACATTGTGTTATATTTGGAGAAAATAAATCACTGTTTTAAAAAACAGTGCTCCATGAGAAGTACTTCAGGGAGTTGCCCAAGTGCATAATTTCTTGAAAGTCGTGTGTAGTTTTCTATGCATCTTTAATCTTAAAAAAATCTCAGATTTACAAAAAAAATTTAATGAACACCTTTGTCTTGACTATTTGAAAGTAAATTGCTAACATGATGTCTTATAACCCTAAATACTTTTATGGGTAATTCTTACAACCAAGGATGTTCTTCTCTAAAATAATTGCAAGTAAAACCTTTCAAACAAGAAAGTAACATTTGTATATAACCACGATGCCCAGACCCCATTCAAGTTCTGCTGATTGTCCCAGCAATGGTCTTTGGAGCAGATGAATCCCGTCTAGAATAACAGAGCATTCGGTTGCTGTGTCTTTTTGTTTTCTTCCATTGTGGAATAATTCTTCAGTCTTTCATTGATTTTCAGGACCTTGAAGTTTTTGGAGATTACAGGTTGATTATTTTGTAGAATGTCTTTCACTTTCAGTTTGTTTGATGTTTCCTTGTGATGAAATGCAGGTAGCTGTGTAACTTGGGCAGTAATATGGTAGAAGCAGTGTTGTATTCTCGTTACATCCTATCAGCAGGCCCAGGATTTCAATTTGTCCCATAACTGGTCATGGAAACTTTGATCACTTGATGGTGGTGTCTGACAAGCTCCTCCTCTGTAAGGTTACATTTTTTACTTTTGTAGCTTGTATGTATTTTAGTATTAATATATAGGCTAAAAAAATTTAATGATGATAAAACATACTCGAACATATATGTTATAAATCAGCTTTTAATAATTGGAGGCCATTTCCAGTTTTTGGCTTAACTCATGTTTGCATAGAGCCTAGCCAGTTGCTTACTATTTTTCTCAGGTTCTTACAACATAATGTTAAATGATTCTTTATAATTTTATTTTATTTTTTAGCTGAGCTTTCTGAGCTAATCTGAGATCATTCTCAGCTATATTTCTGAGCTTAAAGAATTTTTAACATTGAATGACAGCTCCAAAATTCTCATAGAATTATTTGCCTGGAAATAAAGCATCTGTATTCATTCTTCTACTGCTGGATAATAAATCACCACAAATATATCCTTAAACAATACACACTTATTATCACACATTTTCCATGGATCAGGAGTCTGAGCATGGTTTTCTGGGTCCTCTGATCTTTAGAATATTCCAAACATTGACTGGGCCCAGAGTATCCATGTGAAGCTCAGTCTTCTCCAGTCCATATAATGGTAGGCAGTATTCATTGTGAAGCCATAATTCTCAGGGATGTCTATTTCTTTAAGATCCACAAAGAGTCTCCGGCTTCTGCTTCTGATCTCAGGACCCTCTTTGAAAGTGTTCACCTGGTTAAGTTAGGCCACCACGGATAATCTCCCTTTTTGATCAGCTCAGTGTAAACCAATCAGGCATGTTAATTACACCTGCAAAACCCTTCACCTTTGCCGTCTGGATTAGATACTTGAACCTCTTGTACTGCTTCAATTGGCTGTCGGGTTTATCCCTCGGTTCTGACTCAGCTTTTTCTTTTCTCAATAATAGTTTAAGTTTGTGCATGTCGGAACACATAAAACTGTACAAGTAAAGACACTGTTACAACCTGTGTGCACTGTTGTGAAATAGCAGGCAAGTCTCAGGTATGTCTGCTTTATGGGTATGTACCATGAGCCATGCAATTGGAGGACATACACAGCTCCTGGACTTGTGGTACTTTTATATCAGATGATTTTAACTTTTGTAAGTCTGTGGTGCTTTTTCCCTCCCTTTTTTCGGTAAGGAATGAAATCAGTTGTTAGATATTACTAGGGATACCACTAAGAGGCAAACCTTTATTAACATCTGCTAAAGCTACTGGATCAGGTTAACTGAAGAGTTTTTCCATGGGCACTGATTAAAAAATACCACTTGAAATTCCTTGTCTGCATGAATCTAGAATTTCTGAAAACTCTGCAATCCCAACAAGATATAAAAATGACTGCTGGGGTTGATCTCTGCTTACATAATACTTGTTGATATGGATTTTAAAATGTAACCATAAAAAATAAACATATGGTCACAAGTTTCTGCTTTTATTTATGGCATGGGTAGTGATTGAGGTGGGTGTTTTAAGTGAAATTTTGCTTCATTGAAAAGTCTTTTGCTTTAAAAACTAGTTTGAACACCATAGAAGAGTTTGAACAGGATAGTACTGGAAAGGCTGGATCTTCAGCTGGTAAATGAATCTAGGAAATTCAAGAACCTAATCAAGGTAATAATTTAATTCAATTCTTTCTTAAATAGGACTTATAAATCTTCTATATAGTTTGAGCATTTGTATATCCACCCAATCTGAATAAAGGATTACTGATACTACCTCCTGCATTAAGGTTTTTCGAACCTGACCAAGACCCCAGTGGCGCTCTAATACAGAAATATACAATAGCCTTTCTTGTGTTGCTGCTGCTGCTGCTGCTAAGTCACTTCAGTCATGTCCGACTCTGTGCGACCCCATAGACGGCAGCCCACCAGGCTCCCCCGTCCCTGGGATTCTCCAGGCAAGAACACTGGAGTGGGGTGCCATTGCCTTCTCCCTTGTGTCGCTGAGTAAGCCTTAAATCTGAATATATAAGATCTATCCAGACACATTTTATCAGCCAAGGTTATTTTTTTCAACTATCAGCTATAGCTGTAGTTATAGGCTGTAGACTGCCTAAAGTCTAGGACACAATTTTTAAACACTGTATTCCTTGGTCTATGCCTCCTAAGATTTCCTCTCCTGGGATAGGGTCAGGAGAGACCTAAAGCTAAACATCTTGAAGTGTTAGCTTTCTCAAGGGTTTCCCTGACCCCTAATCTTATTGAAATATAATTGAAATGTACCGAACCACACACATCTGGAGAGTATAATTTGATCCATCTTAACAGACGTGCACACCACAATCATGATAATGAGCATTTCTATCCGTCTCAAAGGTTTCCTTTGCTTCTTTGTGATCCCTCCCTGCCTCCACCCCCTCCCCAAAACCACTACTGTGCTTCCTGTTATCATAGATTAATATTTTCTGAAATTAAATGGTATCATCCACTCTGTTCTCTCCTTTTGTCTGGCTCCTTTCACTCAGCTACTCATTTTAAAAGTCATCCTTTGAAATAAGTCAGAAAGAGAAAAACAAGTATCATATAATTAATACATATACATGGAACCTAGACAAATGGTATAGATGATCTTATGTGCAAAGCAGAAATAGAGACACAGACTTAGAACATATGGATACCAAGGGGGAAAGGGGAGTGGGGTGAATTGGGAGATTCCAGTTGACATATCTGTACTACTGATATTGTGTATAAAGTAGATGACTAACTCGAACCTACTGTATAGCACAGGAAACTGGACTCAGTGCTCTGTGGTGACCTAAATGAGAAGGAAATCCAACAAAGAGGGAGTATGCATAAACATAAAACAAAAGCTAACACAGCATTGTGAAGCAACTATACTCCAATAAAAGTTAGAAAGAAAAGAATAGATTCATCCTGTGGTGAACATCAATTTTCCATTCCTTTTTGTTGCAGAATAGTATTCCACTGAATAGACATGTCACATTTGTTTATCCATTCATTATTGATGGACATTAGGATTGTTTCCCATTTTTCACTCTTACAAATAAATCTGAATGAGCTTTTATGTACAGGTCTTTATGTGGGCATATGTTTCCATTTCTTTAGGGTATACAGCTAGGAATGGAATTGGCATATAGTAGGTGTTACATTCGGAGAAGGCGATGGCAACCCACTCCAGTACTCTTGCCTGGAGAATCCCACAGACAGAGGAGCCTGGTAGCCTGCAGTCCATGGGGTCTCTAGGAGTCGAACACGACTGAGTGACTTCACTTTCACTTTTCACTTTCATACATTGGAGAAGGAAATGGCAACCCACTCCAGTGTTCTTGCCTGGAGAATCCCAGGGACCGGGGAGCCTGGCAGGCTGCCGTCTATGGGATCACACAGAGTTGGACACGACTGAAGCTACTTAGCAGCAGCAGCAGCAGCAGGTGTTACATTTAATTTTTTAAGAAACTGCCACATTGCTTTCCAGAGTTATCGTACCATTTGGCATTCCCATGAAAAATGTGTAAAGGCAGGAGGAGAAGGGGGCAACAGAATGAGATGGTTGGATGGCATCACCGACTCAATGGACATGAGTTTGAGCAAGCTCCAGGAGTTGGTGATGGACAGGGAGGCCTGGCATGCTGCAATCCATGAGGTTGCAAAGAGTCGGACACAACCGAGCGGCAGAACTGAACTGAACTAATGAGAAATGTATGAGAGTTGTAGTTGCTCTATATCCTCATCCACACGTGGGACAGTTTTTAGATTAGTCTTTCTAATGGGTATGTAGTTGTGTTAACTTACATTTCCTCAGTGACAAATAATGTTAGGGATCTTTGTGTGTCTGTGTGTACATGTGAGGTATTCAAATCTTCTGCCCATTTTCCCCCTATGTTATCCAGTGTTTTTCTTAATGAGGATGTCTAGGAAAGATCTGGCATTCAAGTTACCCATTTCCTCATGTTGAATATTTTGGCTCAGAAAGTGATAAGCTAACCTCTTTGATCTCTGCCAAACTTGAGGAGACTCATACTTTCTGTATAATAAGAATCTGTTCTGGACTGCTCAATCCGATCACCTAGTATGTCAGAGGTCCTCTGTCTCTATACGTGTATCTCTTCTGCTAGGACACGTGCTGTTTGTTAAAATGTTATGACAATTTGGTCGTTGTTGTTTAGTCACTAAGCCATGTCTTGACTATTTTGCAACCCTCTGGACTGTACCTGCCAGGCTCCTCTGTCCATGGGATTTCTCAGGCAAGAATACCGGAGTGGGTTGCCATTTCTTCCTCCAGGGAATCTTCGTGATCCAAAGATTGAACCTACGTCTCTTGCATTGGCAGGTGGATTCTTTACCACTGAGCCACCGGGTACCCTCTTTATATCACATATGTTGTGATAGATACTATTAATGTTATTGGAGACATGAACACTAGAATTAGTGCAGGGGCTTTCAATAGAAAGTCCCCTTGCAATCAATGTAGAATGGAAGAAAGGTTGTGTGTTTTGTTTTTATGGAAATTTTATCCTTCTAAGGAGAGAATGTCAACTTAGAAATTTTTCTCCAACTGTAACTATTAGTAAATGAGATATTGCCAGTAGAAATCTAGAGGGTTCTTTTTTTAGGGGGTACTTTTAAAAGTGGCTTCCCTGGTGGCTCAGATGGTGAAGAATCTGCCTGCAATTCGGGGGACCCAGGTTTGATCCTTGGGTGGGGAAGATCCCCTGGAGAAGGGAATGGCTACCCACTCCAGTATTCTTGCCTGGAGAATTCCATAGACAGAGGAGCCTGGCAGCTACAGTCCATGAGGTCATAGAGAGTCGGACACGACTGAGTAAAGAACACGTTTAAAATACTTTATATTTACCTTTAATTTTTAGAATTATCTATTTAAAACAAGAAAGGTAACTTGAAAAAATTAAGCTCTCTTTTTGCACTCTCATCCTCAGGGTAGATTCTTTGATTTTTTTTTTTTTTCTTTTTACTGTGCTGCATGGCAAGTGGACCAACAAGGGATGGAATCACCAGTGCCCTTGCACTGGAACCATGGGGTCTTAATCGCCGGACCACCAGGGAAGTCCTAGGGGAGAGTCTTTGGACCGTATAGACAGCGACTGATATCTCCTTCCTCTCAATCTTGAATATCTCCTTCCAACTCAATCTTCTGAGTTGTATGCATAATTGGACTTTGAAATTAATCCGTGTGTGCTCAGTCATGTCCAACTCTTCGTGACCCCATGGACTGTAGCCCTCCAGGCTCCTCTGTCCATGGGATTTCCCAGGCAAGAACACTGGAATGGGTTGCCCTTCCCTCCTCCAGGTTTGAAATCAATCCTACCTGATAAAACAGAATCCAGATGAAAAAGATGGGAGTCGCATCCAAAGTAATAGTGGTTATCTATTTTTCCAACTATCGCAGATGTCTCTGTGTGTGTGTCGGGGCGTGGGGGTGGGGTGGTGGTGGTTGTTAAAGATTTGCCCTGAATAGTGAAGAGGATTTCTGCTCTCCCAGAGGCCGTGTATTTACTTCTTTTCTCTCCCCTTTTCTTTCTTCATCCTCCCTCTCTCTTCCCCAAGGCAAGAACAGTTATTTACTTAATTAGGGAGGAGAGCCTGACGGTCTTAAAGCCAGGTGGGCTCAGCCCTGAGAATCCTTTCTAGTCGGCCTCCCCCAGGGCGCTGCGGGTTCACCGCGCGTCAGGCTCTCATCGGTGAGCTGGCAGGCGTGTCTGCCCTTCCACAGGCCCTGACAGGCCTCTGTTCTCAGAACCAGCTTCTTACCCTGTTCCCGGGTGGAAAAGTCAGCTCGGCGGTTCGCATGTGGCTGTTTATCTTCAATTCACCGTGGGTGGGGCTCTGCGGGACGTGGGGGGGCGGGTAGGTCTCAGGAAAATGATTTTGACTTTAAACCTAGTGTTACTACTAATATAGTTTAGGATCCACGTCTTCCGTCTGGAGGGGATTTGAGCCATGGCCTTTGGGATTCAAAAAAAGAAAAGAAAGCTTGGGGCGACGTCTGTGAAAGTGCGGCTCCATTCTGCTCCCCCGGGGAGGCGTGGCCCAGGTCACGTGTCCAGGGCCCGCTCTGTGCTTTTGCCCCACCCTCTCTGATACGCCGTCAAGACCAGACTCCCTCCTCTCTCCCCTGATACTTGAATAGTGAGTTATCTTGTAAAAAGTCTAGGTGTTACGCAACCATTTGCTGAGACTTGCAGAAAAACAAAGGAAAGCATAAGTAAAAAGGAAAGAAAGAAAGAGTAAATTTTAAGGTAGAGAAGGCTGATTCGAAAGCACTAAATAGAGTTATGGTTTGATAACATGCTGTTAACTTGACTATCTACCTCAGCAATTTTTCCTAAAGAATGGATAAGGGTGACTCAAGAAAAGGGAGCTGATCTTTAAACCCAATAAATCTGTTTGGTTTTTTTTTTCCTAAAGCAAATGCCTTCTGCTTTTATTTACTGAGTTAAAAACACAAATCATATTTTTATGGCATGCGTTTTTGGCCTCACGGTGTATTTTCTCCCTGTTTAGGATCGTAACCACAGTGGTTCTGCCAGCCACAGTCCTTTTCAGGAATGTTGTTGTTTAGCTGCTAAGCTGTGTCCGACTCTTTGCAGCCTCCTGGCCTGTAGCATGCCAGGGTCTTCTGTCCTCCACTAGCTCCTGGAGTTTATTCAAATTCATATCCATTGAATCAGTGATGCTTTCTAACCATCTCATCTTCTGCTGCCCCCTTCTCCTTTGGCCTTCAGTCTTTCCCAGCATCAGGGACTTATTGATCTTGAACTGAGGACTAATCTGTTCAAGCTTAACATAGATCCTAGTTGTTGATGCTTCTACAAAGCCTGAACCTCAGTGAGCGAGAATGATTTCTTAACAGTTATTTCAAATAATGTCAAATGAAATTCGAAGTTACCTATAATCCTTGTCCATTTTCTTTAAATTGTCTTTCTTTCTATGCTTGTATTTTTTCAATACTCTGTGCAATGAGTACTTTAAAAATATTTGACACGGGTTTAAGCTCTTCACAACTTCAAAGCACGAGCTTGAGCAACCTGAGAGGCAGACTCTGTCTAGGAAGACAGCTTGCTGAGATTAAAAAACAATGATTAAAGAACTATAGAGGATAGAATTATGGACATAGGGAGGGGAGGAGAGGACGAGATGTATGGAAAGAGTTAACATGGAAAATTACATTACCATATGGAAAATAGATCGCCAATGGGAATTTGCTGTATGGCTCAGGAAACTCAAGCAGGGGCTCTGTATCAACCTAGAGGGGTGGGGTGGGGAGGGAGAAGGGAGGGAGCTTCAAAGGGGAGGGGATATATGTATATCTATAGCTGATTCATGTGGAGGTTTGACAGAAAACAACAAAATTCTGTAAAGCAATTATCCTTCAATAAAAAATAGATTTTAAAAAACCCTAGGAAACATGATTCTGCCAAACAGCTCAACAATTGTGAATAATTTATTTAATCTTTCTGATCATTCATTTACTCATCTGTAAAATGACCCAGTCATTTCAGTCTCTATGATCCTTTCCAATTCAGAATATTTGAATACATGCCATTTTAAAATACTCTGGTGTTTCTCATGAAGCCCTTTCGCATACACATATCATTTTGTCTTCAAGAGAATCATTAAAATAGATAAGGCTGGTCTTTGGAGAATAGATTAAAAAGTTGGGTATCCTTTTAACTAAGATGATAACTAAGTGGTAACTAAGATTGTGGGAAATTAGGTGATTGGCAGTGATTACCTGTGTGATAAACAGCAGAACTGGAACAAGAACTCGGGTCTTCTGACTCCAGCAAACACCTGTGTAGGCCACAAAAAGAGGCTAGGGAAAGCGTAAGTGTTTGGAATCATTAATTATCTGCAGGTATTACTTCTGCTGGTGATAATGCCCTTTACTCAAACCACACTAACTCAAAGTAAAAGTAAATACCAGAAATAAAAGTAATAAAATGGCCAGTGCTTTATTGTAATAAGAATATGGGGTAATTACAAGGGATGGAAAGTTAACAGCTGAGCTCTGGGTGGGTGAGTTTGAGGCTGCAGTGTGGAGGAAAGTTATGATTCAGTTATGGCCACTCCTTACCAGAAATGTAGTGATAAGGTATAAGCGGTAGGGGACAAAGCCATGAGGAAATGCCAAGAAGTAGGAAACTGACTACTTCTTGCTGTTGAGTCGTTAAGTTGTGTCCTATTTTTTTTTGTGATGCCATGGACTGTAACCTGCCAGGCTCCTCTTTTCATGGGATTTCCCAGGCAAGCATACTGGAGTGGGTTGCCATTTCCTTCTCTGAGGGATCTTCCCCACCCAGGGATCAAACCGCATCTCTTGCATTGGCAGGCAGATTCTTTACTGCTGAGCTCCCTGGGAAGCCCTAAAGCCAGGTAAAGGAGAAGAACTCGGAGACTAAAACTATTTGAAAAATAATAGCATATAAAAAACACAACTATGACCATGCTGGAAAGAATGAAGACAAGGGAGGGATAAAAACTTGGTAAGTAGATTGTAATAAAAATGTTTGTAACTACCAATTACATGCCAAAATATAGAGACTTCCCTGGTGATCCAGTGGTTAAGACTCTACACTGTCAATGCAGGGCATGTGGGTTCAATTCCTGGTTGGGGAACTAAGATCCTCCATGCCCAGGGCAACTAAGCCTGCACACTGCAATGAAGACCCTGCACAGCCCCCCAAAAAAGTGATATGATTTAGGAAATGACACTTAAAAATTAAGGAGTAAAGGATATGATGTATAAAACCTACTCCCAAATAGCTCAGAAAAAATGTGTGTGTGTGTGTGTGTGTGTGTGTGTAGCTTGAACCAGAATACTTTCTGCTTTCTGCTGCTCTCTGACACAATTATTCCTGACTGGGGAATAAAACCCTTCCCAGTTCCGTAAAGATACAGAAAATCAGCAAAGGTTATAGAGAGAAAGTATTAGCAATGTTCATGTCTTGGTACATGGCCCCACTCCTGAGAGTGATAAACTAAACTCCTGTGTGGTTCAAGGTTTCCCTGAAGACCAACTGAGCTAATAAATGAGAAAGTACTTGGTAAAGACAATGGACAATAAAAAATGAAAGTATTCCTCAACTGTGGTGATATAATGATCAGGTATACACAGTTGTTACTATTAAGCTAAAAGAAAGTCAATGTTAGCATTGGGAAATAAATCATCAAATAAATCATCAATAAATCATCAGATTTGTTTTTTAGTACTATAAGTGCATAATAGGCAATTTAGCCGCCCTAATCCTAATGGATACAAATCCACTGTTGTTTTCTCTTCACAATGACTCATGAAGTGTGCTTGCCAGAGCTGCTGTAACAAAGTATCACAAACCAGGTGGCTGACACAACAGAAATGTATCCTATCACAGTTCTTGAAGTTGGAAGCCCCACATCAAAGTTTCAGTAAGGTTAGTTCCTTCTGTGAGGGAAGGATCTATTTTAGGCCTTTCTCCTTGACTTATGGATGCCTGGAGACTTAAGAGATCTAGATTCGATGCCTGGGTGGGGAAGATCCCCTGGAGGAGGGCATGGAAACCCACTCCAGTATTCTTGCCTGGAGAATCCCATGGAGAGAGAAGCCGGGCAGGCTACAGTCCATAGGGTCACAAAGGGTCAGACGTGACTGAAGTGACTTAGCATACTCGCACGTCTTCTCCCTATGTCTCTTCATGTCGTCTTTTTCTATGAATGTCTCTGCCCAAATTCCCTCTCCTTATAAGAACACCAGTCATATTGGACTAAGGTCCACTCTAGTTATCTCATTTTAACTGGTTCACCTCTGTAAAGACCCTCTCTCTATATTCTTGGATACTGGGGGTAAGAACTTCAACACATGAATTTGGGGGCAAAACCCACAATATGAAGAATAGTTTCTTTTGTGAGTATAGGTGCAAAGTCCTTTTCTTAAAGAACAAATTCTTTGATGAGCCATTGATTTTAGTGAAAGATGATTCTTCCTTGTTCACTCTTTCAATTTCAAGGCATGTCTCGTTTTCCCTGCTAGATCTATCTCACTGAAGTGGGGAAAAAGAGAGTAGGTTGACCTCCACGGTACTGGAAGGACTGATGCTAAAGCTGAAGCTCCAATACTTTGGCCTCCTGATACAAACAGCCCACTCACTGAAAAAAACCTGATACTGGGAAGGCTTGAGGGCATCAGGAGAAGGGGGCGACAGAGGATGAGACGGTTGGATGGTATCACCTACTCAATGGACATGAGTTTGAGCAAGCTCCAGGAGATAATGGAGGACAGTGACATCTGGCGTGCTGCAATCTATGGTGCCTCAAAGAGTAGCACATGACTTAGGAGCTGAACAACTACCACCACCACAATATTACAAAGGATTGGCAGTGAATCCAAAAACCTACCAAATGATTTTCCAGGCATACCTAATAGGTATTCCAATATACCTATTGGAAAGGTCTGTTCTGTAAGAGTGTAAAAAATGGGAATGGTGTGGTTGCAGCTGAAGTCAGGCTGCTTGCTGAGCTACAAAACACAGTGCCATCAGGAGCCTCCAAGGCTGGGTGCCCATCAGTATAAAAAAAGAAAATATAAAAATTTTCATAATGAACATATCAGTGACAGAACATTTACAAATACCAGATATCAATGCATTCTGTTGGAGAACACACTCTTTAAGAGACACATGGCATTGAAGAAACCTTTTTTGTGTGTGGCTGGATTATCTAGAAATCTGAGAATTATCCTAGTCATTTATCTTTCACCATTAAACTAAAATTTTTTTCAGTTTTAATAAGAGCATTTCAGCTAAAATATTCATGGCAGCAACCAGCCTTTTCCATTGTTTGCTGAATACATCCCCAAAGCTTAAAATATAGTCCTCATTTTCATTTGTCATGTATTAACATGTGCTCTCCGCCTTAACTGCAGGCAATTACTGAAAATGTCTTTGAGGTAGTAAGACAGGTTGTACCTAATTCTCTTCTTCTGACTCTGTGGAGTTTCATGATAAACCCTGGAAGTAAAAAGGGAGGGGAAGGGAAGCCCCCAATCCTTTTTATGAAATCTTCCCCCCATTTTTTTTCAAATAGCAACCAGTTTAATTTTAAGTTGTAGGGTTCTCTTGCTACCAACAATTGCTAAATAGTAAAGACAGTGCTCAGTGCTTCTCAGTGAAGCACACACGAGAGGGTCTGAAGTAATCCTCAGGAAAGCGTGGAGAGTGTGTGGTGCTGGCTTCACGCCCGAAGCCATGCATGGGAGCAGAGGCTTGGAAGTCAAATCCTCAGAGTCGACCTTCTGCAGCAGCCTGATGCCAGTCCATGAACTTCTTTATTTAGGAAGGACTTTCCACTGTATGTTAGCCACTCAGGTGTGTCTGACTCTTTGCAACCCCATGGACTGTAGCCAATCAGGTTCCGCTGTCCATGGAATTCTCCAGGCAAGAATATTGGCGTGGGCTGCCATTTCCTTCTCCAGAGGATCCTCCTGACCCAGGGATCGAACCTGGGTCTCCTGCATTGCAATTGGGTTCTTTACCATCTGAGCCACGTATAGTCCATGGAATTCTCCAGGCCGGAATACTGGAGTGGGTTACCTTTCCCTTCTCCAGAGATCTTTCTAACCCAGGGAGCAAATCCAGGTCTCCCGCATTGCAGGCAGATTCTTTACCAGCTGAACCTTCCACTGTATAGGGCTTCCGGGATGGCTCAGATGCTAAAGAATCTGCCTGCAGTGCAGGAGACTCAGGTTCGATTCCTGGGTTGGGAAGATCCCCAAGAGAAGGAAATGGCTACCCATCGTAGTATTCTTGCCTGGGAATTCCCATGGACAGAGGAACCTGGTCGGCTACACTCTGTGGGGTCACAGAGAGTCGGACACGACTGAGTGAGTATAAGAGCTTCCACTGTATAAGAGCTGAAAGTGTACTGATGGGCTTAAACCAACAATAAGCAACAGTAAGGTGGGGACAATCACTGAATCCTCAGTTCAGTTCAGTTCAGTTTAGTCGCTCAGTCGTGTCCGACTCTTTGCGACCCCATGAATCACAGCATGCCAGGCCTCCCTGTTCATCACTATCTCCAGGAGTTCACTCAGACTCACGACCATCGAGTCCATGATGCTAGTTGAGTTGAATTATTGGTACAATAAATATAATGAGAAGGAAAGAATTTAGTATTTCCTGAACCCTTACTTAGTGACAAGGTCAGCGCTTGGCCAACTTTAAAGTGTGTATGAATCACTCAAGGCATCTTTTTATTTTCTCAAGTCGTTTCTGATGTGTTTCAAGATTATTTTATTTAGTCATTTATTTAGCTGCACTGGGGTCTGTGGGATCCTTAGTTCCCCCACCAGGGATCGAACCAGCACCCCCTGCAGTGGAAGCCAGGAGTCCTAACTACTGGACCGCCAGGCAAGCTCCAGCCAGGGCATTCTCTTAACAAGTATGTTCAGATTCAGTAGGTCTGGGGCAGGGCCTGAGATTTTGCATTTTTACCAGATTCTCAGTGACTGCTACCTTCTGGTCCCCAGACCACAATGTGTGCAGCAAAAGCCTAGATCCTTCATATTTAATACTTACAATAAATTTAAGAGACAGATATTATTATCTTTTAAAGCAACCATTGAAGGAGAGATTTAAAAATTAATAAATGAGGAAACCTGAAATTGATTTATAGCAAAGTTCCTATTCTTTCCATTACTCTAATAATACCCAATAAGAGTAACAAATGCTTTATTATTTTTTTTTAATTTGCGCCTCAAAAATGCCTGGTCACCTGTGATATTTGTCTAAATTTCAGATCTTCAGGTCCTACCTCAGTCTATCAAACTGAAATTTCTAGATGATGTGCCTAGGAAAATGTGTTTTAAACGGGTACCTCGCTGATTCTCATGATCAGGAAAGTTTAGGAAACAGTGATTATCTAGGTGACACTCTAGTTTTGCAACTTAAGAGAGGAACTCTGGTATTCTGTGGTTATTTCTGAGTTTAAGCAGAACCGTACCCGCTCAGGACCTTTAAAGCATTTCAACTCCACGGAGAAGGGCTGCCGGGACACACAGAGTGAAACTTGTCGGTTTCGTGATGTAAGGGATAGGTTTGAACCTGTATCTTATAACAGGGTGCTAAAGTACAGTATCTAATTATGTCACTCTTAATTGTAAGGTGAAAGCAACAACAGCCACAAAATTTTCTTTGCCTCTTTATCAAGTGAATGATCTTTGCCACCAATCCAATTAGAGAGGATCAGTATTCTAAAATAAAAGCTCACTGGAATAATATTTCCCATATCCAAAAGACACGGTTAACTTTTTTAGTAGAAACTTCCAGTGCGATCAGGATAAGGTTGGTTATTTATCTATGCTTTGAAAAGTTTACTTTGCACCCAGGAGATGACCCATAAATATTTCACTATAGCTCGGAACAGGAAATGAAGGGCCAAAGTAGACTTTTTAAAGTAAACATTGAGTTACTTCTTTTAGATCACTGATAGTTTTTCTAACTTAAAGAAAAACAAGACACATTCAATGTATGTTATTCAAAGGCACTTTAGGATCTTGGTATAGTTAATGTACTTATGAAATATAATTTATTAGCTTGATACATTCTGTTACTAATGCAACCTAATAATTTGATAACTGGAAGACCTTAGATTTTCTTACATATTTCTATATTTTCAAGAAAATCTAATTATATGTGACCAACTTTCAAATGAAATATTACATTTTCTTTTTTAAATTAACAGGATATTTCAAATATGTCAGAAGACTTGTATACTGAAATCTTCCTATGACATAATTCATTAAGCATAGAATTTGTTTCAGGGAAGTGCAACCAATATAAATATTAGTCATTTGGAGACACTCCACTTAGATTTGAAACCTAGATTGTGCCAGTTACATAACTTTTCTGAGCCTTCATTTCCTCATCTATGAAATAGGGACATTTCCTTGCTGAGTTGTATTAGACTAGAGGTAGATGAAGAGGCAATGGTAACCCACTCCAGTACTCTTGCCTGGAAAATCCCACGGGGGGAGGAGGGTAGGCTGCAGTCCAACTGAGCGACTTCACTTTCACTTTTCATTTTCCTGCATTGGAGAAGGAAATGGCAACCCTCCAGTGTTCTTGCCTGGAGAATCCCAGGGACAGAGGAGCCTAGTGGGCTGCCATCTATGGGGTCGCACAGAGTCGGACACGACTGAAGTAACTTAGTGGCAGCAGCAGCAGCAGATGAAGAGGCAAGCATATGGTAGGTGATTAATGAATGGTAATAATAAAACAAGGTATCATTGCTAAACTACCAAAAGAACTTTTTTAAAGTGATAGGGGTTTCCCTGATAGCTCAGTGGTGAAGAATCTGCTTGCCAGTGCAGGGGATTGGAAGGAAAGTTATGACCAACCTAGACAGCATATTAAAAAGCAGAGACATTACTTTGCCAACAAAGGTCCATCTAGTCAAAGCTGTGTTTTTTCCAGTAGTCATGTATGGATGTGAGAATTGGACTATAAAGAAAGCTGACGAAAACTGATGCTTTTGAACTGTGATGTTGGAGAAGACTCTTGAGAGTCCCTTGCGCTTCAAGGAGATCTAACCAGTCCACCCTAAAGGAAATCAGTCCTGAATACTCACTGGAAGGACTGATGCTGAAGCTGAAACTCCAATACTTTGGCCATCTGACTAGAAGAATTGACTCATTGGAAAAGACCCTGATGCTGGGAAAGATTGAAGGCAGGAGGAGAAGGGGACAACAGAGGATAAAATGGTTGCATGGCATCACCAACTCAATGGACATGAGTTTGAGCAAGCTCTGAGAGTTGGTGATGGACAGGCAGGCCTGGCGTGCTGCAGTCCATGGGGTCACAAAGAGTTGGACACGACTGAGTGACTGAACTGAACTGAACTGACTGGGAGGATCCCACACGCGACGGGGCAGCTTGGCCCGTGCGCCACAACTATTGAGCATGTACTCTGGAGCCCAGGGGCCGCAACTATTGAGCCTCTGCGCTGCAGCTACGGAAGCCCGCATGCCCGAGGGCCCGGGCTCCGCGACCGGAGGAGCCACCACAATGAGAAGCTCGTGCACCGTACCTAGCGAGCAGAGTCCGCAGTTAGAGAGCAGCTCGCCGCAACTAAAGAAGAGCCTGTGTAGCAACGAAGACACAACACACACCAAAGAAAATACAATCATTTTGTAAGAAGTGATACTAATCTGTCTAGCAAAGTTCCTGCATATGTATTTCCTCCATTGGATGATACTGGAGTCAGATGATATCTGGGTGTGCGTGTGAAATTACTTCGATCCGACTCTTAGTGATCAACTCTTTGTGACCTACTCTTTGTGACCCCATGGACTGTAGCCCACCAGGCTCCTCTGATTCTTCAGGCAGGAGTACCAGAGTGGATTGCCATTTCCTTCTCCAGGGGATCTTCCTGACCCAGGGATCTTACGTATATCTGTGTATCTGATGTCTTCTGCATTGACGGATGGGTTTTTTTTTACCACTAGCACCACTTGATAATCCCCACGTGATGTCTACATTTTACTTATTCAAATTCAACTCTATGTACTTGACAAATAAAGGGAAAAATGGAAAGAGGGGGGAAAAACCTCCCAGTATAAAATTGTCTAGGCAATTTCAGCCCGATATTACACTCAATGAGCATGAATATTCTCGTGTACATTGTAAAATGAGAATGTGAGTCTTTATTGGTTTTGCTTCCAACGGGCCTCTCAAAGCATGAACGTTTCACTGTCCAAAGTGTAACTCTAGGAACTTGACATATACCTTTCGGTACAAAATATTCCTAAAGTGCAGCCAATGCCTGCACTTTATCTGCTGTTCAACTGAAGAAACAAGTCTCCATTTCAAAGCTGGAGGGAAGCTGACTTTATCGGAACTATTGAGAAATACTGTGTCTGTCTTTGAAGTAACAACTTCCTGAGGCGTTTTCCAGCGTAATGTTTAAAAAATCTTTTATTTTGAAACAATTTTAGACTTACAGAAGTTGCAAAAAGTTGAAATAATACTTCAGAAAGATGGTCTCTGTTCTTCACCCAATTTCTCTGTGTTAACAGTTTTCATTTCCATAGCCTAATTATCAAAAGTGGGAGATACACATGGGTATAAGACTTTCACTAAACGACAAAGCTTATTCAAATTTCACCAGATTTTCTCCATTTTCCTTTTTCTGTTACAGAACCTCATTCAAGCTCCTACCTTTCATTTAATTGTTCCGTTTTCTTGCTCTCCCCCAAACTAGGACGATTCCTCATTTCTCTTATCTTTTATGACTTTGATCTGTGACTCCATGAAAGTAAAGTAAATCAATCAAGTCATTTTGAAAAGTGTCTTAAGTAGGTATTGATGTCTTAGCTAATTCTGTTAAATCGCAAACCAGGATATTTTATACAGCGGATTATTTATCAATTTGTCATTACACAAGAGTACGTAATAGATGCTATTTACTGGAATGAATATAACTACCCAAGTGATAACGAAGTAACAAACTGTGCTTGCTTTTGGATAGTGACTATTTTAGAGTTGGAATCCTTTCAGATACTGGTGGAAGAATTTGTTGATGGTTCTACATTTCTAACACCTCAAATGAATTGGAGATTCAGCAATTCTGACTTTAGGTTCTCATTACCCTTGATTTCTCAATAATCTTTCTGGCTTTATTCAAAAGAAAAATGAGGTAAAATGTATAGTCAAGTAAGAATCATCTCATACAGAAACTTTTCTAAGCAGTGATCATTTTAACAGTAGTAATTAACTGTTTGGTGCCAGTCTATGCAAAAATATCCTTCAATTACAAACCTTAAGTGGGCATGAACTGCAAAGATCACTTCTTTTAGGGAGTTTAAATATGGTAACAGAAATGGAAAATAATAGTTGAGACTTTCAGTCAGTTCAGTCGCTCAATCGTGGCCGACTCTTTGTGACCCCATGAACTGCAGCATGCCAGGCCTCCCTGTCCATCACCAACTCCCGGACTTCACTCAAACTCACATCCATCGAGTCGGTGATGCCATCCAGCCATCTCATCCTCTATCGTTCCTTTCTCCTCCTGCCCCCAATCCCTCCCAGCATCAGAGTCTTTTCCAATGAGTCAACTCTTCCCATGAGGTGGCCAAAGTACTGGAGTTTCAGCTTTAGCATCATTCCTTCCAAAGAACACCCAGGACTGATCTCCTTCAGAATGGACTGGTTGGATCTCCTTGCAGTCCAAGGGACTCTCAAGAGTCTTCTCCAACACCACAGTTCAGAAGCATCAATTCTTCAGCGCTCAGCTTTCTTCACAGTCCAACTTTCACATCCATACATGACCACTGGAAAAACCACAGCCTTGACTAGACGGACCTTTGTTGGCAAAGTAATGTCTCTGCTTTTTAATAGGCTATCTAGGTTGGTCATAACCCTCCTTCCAAGGAGTAAGTGTCTTTTAATTTCATGGCTGCAATCACCCTCTGCTGTGATTTTGGAGCTCAAAAAGTTTAAAAAATTTATAAACAGAATTCAAAGGATAGTAATCATCGATCTATATATGTATATGTTAACATATACACTTTTGCATATCATTAGCTACATCTAAGATTTTTTCCCTCAACGTTAGTGAGGTAGGCATGTATGCATGTTAAGGCACTTGGTTGTGTCCGACTCCTTGTGGCCTCATGGACTGTAACCCACCAGGCTCCTCTGTCCATAGGATTCTCCAGATGAGAACACTGGAGTGTGTCGCCATGCCCTCCTCCAGGGGGTCCTCTCCACCCAGGGATCAAACCCAGGTCTGTCACATCTTCTGCACTGGCAGGCAGTCTCTCTACTGCTAGTGTTACCTGGGAAGCCCTTAGTGAGGTACAATTGCAAATAAACATTGTATATATCTGGTTGTAAAATGTGATAATTTAATAAACATACATATTTCAAATGATTACCACAATCAAGTTAATTTGGAAGGAATGATACTAAAGCTGAAACTCCAGTACTTTGGCCACCTCATGTGAAGAGTTGACTCATTGGAAAAGACTCTGATACTGGGAGGGATTGGGGGCAGGAGGAGAAGGGGATGACAGAGGATGAGATGGCTGGATGGCATCACGGACTCAATGGACACGAGTCCGAGTGAACTCCAGGGGTTGGTGATGGACAGGGAGGCCTGGCGTGCTGCGATTCATGGGGTCACAAAGAGTCGGACATGGCTGAGCAACTGAACTGAACTGAACTGAACTGATTGTCTCACATAGTTACGTGTGTGTGTGTGTGTGTGTGGTGGGTCTGGAGGACTTCCTGTTTTCAGTTTTTTTTATTTCTATTATTAAGATTTGAAAAAAACCACATTGCTTTATTTGGGGTCTGTTTGTGATTACATATTTTTAAAAACTTTTTATTTTGGAATAAATTTATGTTTACAGAAAATTTGCAAAGATAATCAACAGATTTCTCATATAACCCTCCCCAGTTTCTGCTGTTGTTAACATATTACATTACCACTGTTCTATGGTTAAAACTAAGAAACTGGCAGGCATACATTTCTATAAATTTGAGATTTTATTTAGATTTCCCCAGTTTTCTCATTAATATCCTCTTTCTGTTCTGAATACACTTCAGGGAGCACATAGCATTCAGCTGCCGTGGTTTTTTAGTCTCTTCTGACTTGTGACACTTCTTTCATCTTGACTTTTCTGATCTTGTCACTCTTGATAGAAACTGGTCAACTGTTTTGTAAAACAAGCCTCAGTTTGGGTTCGTCTGAGGCTTTCTTGCCATGACGTTGAAATGACCCATTTTGGGGCAAGAATTCCACAGAAATGATGCTGCGCCTCTCTGACGCGTCCTCTCAGGATGCGTAACATCTACATGCTCGTTCGGTTAAGGTAACAACCACCAGGCTTCTCCACTGTAAGGTCAGTGTCCCTCCCTTTCCATCTTTTGTTCTCTGGAGGCAAGTCACTTGTGTAGTCTACCTGCAAGAGTGGGGAGATTAAACTCCACCTCCTGTAGGGGTGGTTATCTCCATATATTATTTGGAAGTCTTCTACAAGGAAGGTTTGTCTATACAGGACTTTCAATATCTAATATTAATAAATTATCTAACTGATGATGAAATAATATTATTCATCATTGCACACTTATTTTGGGGAGATACCTATTTAATAGATCCCTACCCTAGTAGGAAGTCTTCCCTGGTGGCTCAGATGGTAAAGCATCTGCCTACAACGCGGGAGGACCCAGGTTCAATCCCTGGGTTGGGAAGATCCTCTGGAGAAGGAAATGGCAACCCACTCCAGTACTCTTGCCTGGAAAATCCCATGGACAGAGGAGCCTGGTAGGCTACAGTCCATGGGGTCGCAGAGTCGGACACGACTGAGCAACTTCACTCACTCTACCCTAATGTATCTTAGTAGGAGAGAGAGATTAAAAATAAGTAAGCAAGGTTTCCCTGGTGGCTCAGTGGTTAAATAATTCGACGCAGGGGACACGGGATCAATCCCTGGTCCGGGAAGATCCCACACACTTTGGAGCAACTAAGCCAGCATGTCACATCTCCTGGAGCCTGGGTACCCCAGAGCCCAAGGTCTGCAGCGGGAGAAGCCACCACAACTGCAGACTGCAACTAGGGAGTAGCCCCAACGATAGAAAAGCCTGAGCAACAGTGGAGACCCAGCAGAGCCAAAAACAGCTAAAAATTTAAAAATCTATTACAAGATAAGTAAACAGCACCTGCCATTCTCTTCAACTCCCTGCCGCTTCCTGTCTTCAGCATGCCTGGTCCTACCCCCAGGGGCACTAACGGGGGCTCCTCAGGGCATTCTCTCACAAAGCAAGGGCCGCCTGGGCAGCTGGATCCACAGTCCAGCAGACAAAAAATGCCAGCTCAGGTGTGAGGGGCACAGGCCTCACGACTTCAGGAGGCACTTAGGGGGCTGCGGCGATTCTACACAGGGGCTAGAAGTTGACCCTGTTCCAGTACTGGTTACAAGTCTTCTGTATTTACGTTGCACATTTGGGCAAGTACACACATTCACAGTTTGGCTACATCCATCTCTCTGTCATCTTAAGAAGAAAAGGGAAAAACCCAACATATCTTGAACTAAAAGCATAGTGATTTTCTGTTCATGAAATTTTCTGTAAGCTTACTGTTTTACAAGGAACTTAATGAGAATTGATTTTTAAGGAATCAATTTTTTCTGTAGCTAACTAAACTTTTTAATTTATTAAAAAAACAAGCAAACAGCAAACGAAAACATACATATTGACACAAGTGTTTTAAATGATACTCAATATGTCCTGAGAGAATGGGGTATTTCTGAGGGAGGCCACCTAAGAGAGTGCATTCTGGAATGGTCGAAGGTGTTGACATTTGGCTTCCATGAAAAACCTTTCCAACGATAGAGTGGTCTGGGGACAGGAAATTGCTATGACTTTCCATGTCACGTGCCAGCTTGATTGGGCCACAGGGTGCCCAGGGATTTGGTTAAATGCTATTTTGAGTATGTCTGGGCTTCCCTGATAGCTCAGTTGGTAAAGAATCCACCAGGAATGCAGGAGGCCCTGGTTCGATTCCTGAGTTGGGAAGATCCCCTGGAGAAGGGAAAGGCTACCCATTCCAGTATTCTGGCCTGGAGAATTGCAGGGACTATATAGTCCATGGGGGTCACAAAGAGTCGGACAGGACTGAAAGCTTTTCAGTTTCACTTTTCACTGAGTGTGTCTATGAGGATGTGTCTGGACAACATTTACATTCCAGTGGGGGGACTGAGTAATGCAGGTGTGAGTGGGTTTCATCCAGTCTGTGGACAGCCAGAACAGAAACTGAAGGCTGAATGGGGAAAATCGACTCTCTCTGACTCACTGTGTTAGAGCTGGGACATCCGTCTTCTCTTGGACTTGAAGGCTCTCCTGGATCTCCAGCTTGCTGACTGCATTAAAATACGTCTCCAGGACAGAAAGAGGGGTGGGGTGTCCCAAATACAAAGAGAAGGTAAACTACCATGAGAAGAGGTAGGAAGGAAAAATGATAAACTGCTGTGAAGCCCTGCCCCAGGGGAGTCTTGAGGACCATGGCAAGAATGGGGTTTGAACTTTACTCTAAAGGTTATGGGGAGCCTTTAAAAGATTCTAAGCAGGAAACTGAAATTGCATATTACATTATTAAAAGATCATTTGAGGGCTTACGGGTGGTAAAGGACAGATGCTCCGAGGCCCCTGCTGTAGGCTGAGCTGGAGATGTCTGTGTGTGGTCAGCACTGTGTCGATATGAATGCAGAGAGCTGGAGGGATTCTAGAACCAACAGACCCCCTGTACCACGGTGAGCTCTCAAGTGGGGATATATGTATACCAATGACTGATTCATGTTGACGTATGGCAGAAACCAACACAATATTGTAATTATCCTTCAGTTAAAAATAAATAAATTGTGGGGACTTCCCTGGATGTCCAGTGGCTAAGACTCTGTGCTCCCAATCCAGGAGGCCTGGGTTTGATCCCTGGTCGGGGAACTGGATCCCACATGCAACAACTAAGAGTTTGAATGCCCCAACGAAGATCCTGTGGGCTGCAACTAAGACCCTATGAGGCCAAAAAATGAACAAAAATGTAATAATAAATTTAAAAATAGAGAAAAAAGTTAAAGATAACATTCTTATAGAATTTTAGGACGTTAGATTTGTCCTGGGGAAGGGCAGAATCAAACTGTGGAGGAAGGGCACAAAGAAGTATGTACAAGGATGTTCACTGCAGCGAAAAATCAGAAATAAGTGTCCATAAGTATGGAACTGGTAAACAGAATATCCGTTAAAAAGAATGCAGTATATTTTTATGCAAAGAAAAAATGTTCAAGAGACACTAAGGGGGAAAAAAAAACATGGTACAGAAGAGTCTCCATAGTACAATCCCACTAAGCTGAATTAGAAATGATTATTATTTATGTCCGTGCTGTGCTGTGCTTGGTCTCTCAGTCGTGTCTGACTCTTTGAGACCCCATGGACTGTACCCTGCCAGGCTCCTCTGTCCATGGGGCATCTCCAGTCAAGAATAGTGGAGTGGATTGCCATGCCCTCCTCCAGAGGATCTTCCCAACCCAGGGATCAAACTCAGGTCTCCTGCGTTGCAGGTGGATTCTTTACCAGCTGAGCTACCAGGGAAGCCCTCACTTATGTCTACCTTACATTAAATATTATAAGAGAAAGTCGGATGAAGTGTATCAATAGATGTTAATGGTGTTTAACTGTTGACAGTGGTTATGTCAGTGCAGTGGAGATATGAAGGATTTTCACATTATACCTTATGCCTTTCTGTCTTACAACAATATCTCGAACAATAGGTGAGAAAAAAAATTTTTTTAATCAGAACAGTACGTTTAGGATTAATAGGTACTTTAATGAAATCTTTGAATCAACTCTATGAAATAAGTCCTATAAATATAAATATTATTTTCCTTTATAAAGAGTGCAGATTACACTCAAACCAGGGAAATGGAGAATATTATTCATTAAATCAAAATTAATTAACATTTCACAAAATGACATTGAAAACACATTCACTTCATTCAAGTAACATCAAAAACAAATAAGTATACAAAGTTTTTTTACGTCATTTATTAAGGCAATGGTTTTGTGGTTTAGTAAAGAAAGAGATACAGAAATTTATTTGTGAAATAAAACAAAAGCTTTCTTTTTAAGTTGCACTTTATGAAAAGACTAATAAATCTTGATCATCTCTGAGCACCAGATTACGGGTTATTATGGATGACTACCATTTTCTTCTTAACTCCTTTCTATATTTTTCAAATTGCCATAAAAATCACAAATCACTTTTGCAATTAAAAAAATGTTTCATTGAAGTTAGGTGTCTATAAATTTAACCCTGTGTATCTGATCAATGTCAATCCGTTTGCACTCTCTCTACAGCATCAGGCAGTTCTCTGGTTCTCAATGACCAAGTTTGCAGACTTTATTTACAAACTGGGACCAAATGATTTGCAACATGATCGCACTGGTCCCTACCTCTCTATCCCAAATGACGAGGGAATGTCGACTGAGCACACCCTGACAAGCCACATTTAAAATGCCATTATTAAAATGACTCTGCAGGCCTTTCATCGAATTTCTACACAACAACAAAGAAAGGTCAAAGCAAAGAGAAGCTGACTGTTAGAAAAACTCCAGCCTCTTACACCTTCTCTTAGCCACAATCACATGGTATGCGGCAAATATTTTTAGGTAACTGAGAAAGCTTGAAACTGCAGCCTTGGTGTGCAACGTGACGTGCGAAAAAGAGAGAAAGAGAAGACAGTTTTTTCATGACAATTGAAAAATTTATGCAAAGGGTGTGAGATCCTTGGATGAATGTTATTTAGTAAACACTGTCCAACAGGCTCATTGTACAACTGCATACCATAATTCTAGTTTGCTTTCAACCATCTGAAGCCTTTCTGTGCTTTTTTGGTTTTAGCTACTAAGCCCTGTAAATTATTTCTGATTCATTAGCCTTTCACCCTGGGGGCAACTCACAAGCTTCAAAAAAGTGTGAATATTTTTCTTAAATCTCTTTTCTAGCCAATGCATTGTTTTTTAGCCTCTGAACATAAATCTCCACAATGAAAATCAACTAAATAATACTTGCTTCCCTCTCTTATATCTTCCTTTCTCTAAAACTATCCTATTTATAAGTAAAAGCACATAACCAAAGACCAATTCTACATTATTTGTTTACAACTGGGGATCTTAAGATGAGGAAGGGGTTGGGAGAAGGATAATGTAAAAACTACTAGGCCAGAGTTTCCTAAGCCTGGCCCAGCTGACACTCGAGGCTGATAATTCTTTATTGTAAAGGGCTGTCCTGTGTGTTATAGGATATTCAACCATATCTCTGGTCTGTACCCACTAGATGCCAGTACTGCAGAGTTGGAACTTCCCAGATGTGACCACCAAAACTTTCTCCAACATATTGCCAAATATTTTCTAGGGGACAAAATCATTGTCCCCAGTTGAGAGCCACTGCATATTGAAAAGCAGAGACATTACTTTGCCAACAAAGGTCCATCTAGTCAAGGCTATGGTTTTTCCAGTGGTCATGTATGGATGTGAGAGTTGGACTGTGAAGAAAGCTGAGCACAGAAGAATTGATGCTTTTGAACTGTGGTGTTGGAGAAGACTCTTGAGAGTCCCTTGGACTGCAAGGAGATCCAACCAGTCCATTCTGAAGGAGATCAGCCCTGAGATTTCTTTGGAGGGAATGATGCTGAAGCTGAAACTCCAGTACTTTGGCCACCTCATGTGAAAACCCTCATTGGAAAAGATCCTGATGCTGGGAGGGATTGGGGGCAGGAGGAGAAGGGGATGACAGAGGATGAGATGGCTGGATGGCATCACTGACTCTATGGACGTGAGTCTGAGTGAACTCTGGCCATTGGTGATGGACAGGGAGGCCTGGTGTGCTGTAATTCATGAGGTCGCAAAGAGTCGGACACGACTGAGCGACTGAACTGAACTGAACTGAACTGAACTGCACTAGGTCAAAGACTACAAAACCAAGGTCCTTGGCTCTCACCAAGTCAAATTGTTTCTTTGGCCCTATAGTTAACTTCTACTTACCTAGTCACCACCGGCATAAAATACAGACATTCATAAATGCCCTCACACTCTGCACGGCAAAGCCTTTGAAAGTCGTCTAGAGTTCTTCCTCTGATTCATACGTCGTCGGTTTGGCTAGGAGGTGAGAAGGAGGCGCTGGTAATTTTCCCAGGCTTCCCCAATGTGGACTTTCGTGTCTGTCACTTTTTTTGTTTTTGGACTGTGCTGGGTCTTTGTTGCTGCACCCAGACTTGAGTGGGGGCTGCTCTCTAGTTGCTGTGCCAAGCTTCTCTGCACGGTGGCATCTCTTGTTGTGGAGCACAGACTCTAGGCACATGGGCTTGAGTAGTTGTGGCCTGAGAGTTCAGTAGCTGTGGTGTACAAGCCTCATTGCCCCGTGGCACGTGGAATCTTCCTGGACCAGGGATGGAACCTGTGTCCCCTGCATTGGCAGGTGGATTCTTAACCACTGGAGCACCAGGGAAGTCCACGTACTCATCACTTTTAATGTCTGTAAATTCATAATGTCTTGACTCCAGAAGCTCGTGAATGACCCCAGTTTCTTTATCCATTACCCACACTCTGCAAAACCCATGCTCCCCCGTGAATATTGTTTCAAACATAATTTTCTTTAATTAAATGTTTATTCTGCTTTGCAATTGTTTTTTCTTATTTGGCACTTAAATACACAATTATGCTGCAGCTGTTGCTAAGTTGCTTCAGTCGTGTCCGACTCTGTGCGACCCCGTAGAAGGAGCCCACCAGGCTCCCCCATCCCTGGGATTCTCCAGGCAAGAACACTGGAGTGGGTTGCTATTTCCTTCTCCCATGCATGAAAGTGAAAAGTGAAAGGGAAGTCGCTCAGTTGTCTCCAACTCCTAGCGACCCCATGGACTGCGGCCTACCACGCTCCTCCGTCCATGGGATTTTCCAGGCAAGAGTACTGGAGTGGGGAGCCATTGCCTTCTCCAAAATACACAGTTATGATTCATGCTCAAAATGTTTGTTTCTGGAAATTATCTTAGAGCCAATGAATTAAAACTGGGGGAAGGGATTTATTGATTAAAAAAAAAATCTTTCCCTAATTCATCCCACAACAAAGTAACACATATTACCTTAAGTAAATTTTATTTTGGGTTTTTCTTTTTAATGAGGCAGATGATTCAAACTTCTCCTATTGATGATAAATTGATATGAAACAATTTCAATTTACTTAGTTGGAATTTCATTTCTCACTTTAAACAACTCTTTTCCTCAGTGATTGTCAGTACATCAAAGGACATTTGCTTATAAACAATGCAGCTCTAATACATAACAGGGCCTTGCTTATTCTTATTTAATGCCATGCTTTTGCACATACATGAATAACACTAAATATATCTATGCACTTAGTGAAAACAGCCATATGAAAGTAACTGGAGAATTTCCCTTTATATGAAATTCTAGAGAATACAAAGTACAATGTTGACCAGCAGATGGCAAGTTGGGAAGGGATGGAAAAAAGAATACAAATGGGCCAAGGAAGCTCCAAGAAAAATGGGCAGAAGAAAATGTTTCTTTGGTGGAAGAAACATTCTCATTGAATTCTTCTCTATGGAAAACTCTGGAAAGTGGATTTTACCATTACTAGAAGCATAATCTTGAGTAAGCATCTTAGTCTCTGCTGGCCTGTTTCATCTTTGGGAAAATGAAACTGATGATACCCACCCTCCAAGGCATAGTGAATTTTATGCTATTATGCTGTTAGGCTTGTGCCCTACACACAAGTGTTTTATAAGCATCATTTTCTATGCTGCTTCCCTCCTTTGTTCCCAGCACTGGCTAAATAATTGAGGTCCAGTGCAACATGGAAATTAGGGCTCCCTTGTTCAAAAATTAAGAATTTCAAGACAGCAACAGCAGAACATTAAACCAAGTGATGGGCCCTTCTAAGAGTGGGGCTCTGTGTTATTGCAAAGGCTGTACACTCACAAAGTGAGCCCAGCTCGTTCCCCTAGGCTTTTAAGGTTCCATCTGTCTTTTCTTCTACTAAATTAAAAGTCACTCCTCAATTTCACAATTGAGAGGGACATATAGTCAACTAACCAAAGAGGGCTTGATCATGGGTGCTGTTTTTCAATGCTGGTTCACGGTTGGTCAAGCTGTTGAGTGTTAAGTGAGCTTAGGGCTCTTATAAAGGAACTGTTTTAATCTGGCATAGTATTTATCTGGTTTGCATTTTCTCAACATGGAGAAATTAAAACAAAATACCTTAGATGTTCAGGCTTCCTAGGTGGCTCAGTGGTAAAGAATCTGCCTGCCAATGCAGGAAGACACAGAGGACACAAGTTCAATCCCTGGGTCGGAAAGATCCCTTGGAGAAGGAAATGGCAACCTACTCCAGTATTGTTGCCTGGAGACTCCCATGGACAGAGGAGCCTGGCGGGCTCCTGCTAATGGGGTCACAAAGAGTCGGACAGGACTGAGCACATGTGCACCTTAGTTGTCTGCAAGCACCTGGACCCTTGATGATAGCCAAGAAGCACTAAGCGGCCAAGAGCCACTCGACTCGAAAGCACGTTATCTAGACTTAAGAAACGGCAACCACAAAGAAAGCAGCATAGTTTTAAACTGGTATATTTGATCTTATCCTGGAGACTTATAGGAAACTGGTCCAGATGTCTAAGAGTAAAACCCCAAAAAGGAAGACTGGGTCTTAATACTAAAACCACTGAGCCCCAGCTCTGCCTGTTTTTCCTTCTTCTTTACAGATGCATCAGCATGTCCTTTAATGGGTTTCTCAACGTTTTCACCTCCTATTTATAAGAGAGACTCCTGTAAAAAAAAAAAATCAAAGTAATTGTGTGAATATACATACATAGAAAATTTTAATTTCTCCATGTTGAGAACGATGCAAACCAGAGAAATACTATGCCAGATTAAAAAAACACACACATACATAGAAATTTCTCTACTGGAAGAAACACACAGGAACATGAGGCATCTCAACAAAAAGCACAGAGAATGAACATTTGTTGAGCACCTTCTATTGTTCCATGACCCAAGTGTTTTACATTCATTGGAATATTAAAGCATATGTTAACTTTCATTTATTCGTTTAATCTCAATACGCTCAAGACTTTTTTTTTAAATGGTGAAGAAACAGGCTCAGAACAGTTATTTAACCTGCCCAATGTCACAGTTAGCAAATTGGAAGGTCTGTATTTAAGATTGTGTGTGTGTGTGTGTGTATGTTAGTCACTCAGTCGTGTCCCTCTCTTTGGGACCCCATAGCCTTCAGCCCACCAGGATCCTCTGTACATGGGATTCTCCAAGCAAGAATACTAGAGTGGTTTACCATTCCTTTCTCCAGGGGATCTTTCCAACCCAGGGATTGAACACAGGTCTCCTGCATGGTAGGCAGATTCTTTACTGTCTCAGACACCAGGGACACATTTAAGATTTTACCAGATGCCAAATCTCATGTATTAAATTCCTATTCCATATGATTAAAAATTCAGGTATACAATCTAACGGTATTTTAAAAAACTTTTTATTTTGTACTGGAGTATAGCCATTTAGGGCTTTCAACGTGGTGATAGTGGTCAAAAGCTATGGTTTTTCCACTAGTCATGTATGGATGTGAGAGTTGGACTATAAAAAGCTGTCAATTCAGTCAGCTGAGTTGCTCAGTTGTGTCTGAATCTTTGTGATCCCATAGACTGCAGCATGCCAGGCCTCTCTGTCCATCACCAACTCCTGAAGTTTACTCAAACTCATGTCCATTGAGTCAGTGATGCTATTCAACCATCTCATCCTTTGTCATTCCCTTCTTCTCCCACCTTCAATCTTTCCCAGCATCAGGGTCTTTTCCAATGAGTCAGTTCTTCTAGTCAGGTGGCCAAAGTATTGGAGTTTCAGCTTCAGCATCAGTCCTTCCAATGAATATTCAGGACTGATTTCCTTTAAGGTGGACTGGTTGGGTCTACTCGCTGTCCAAGGGACTCTCAAAGAGTCTTCTCCAACACCACAGTTCAAAAGCATCAGTTCTTCGGTGCTCAGCTTTCTTTACAGTCCAACTCTCACATCCATACGTGACCACTGGAAAAACCATAGCTTTGACTAGATGGAACTTTGTCGGCAAAGTAATGTCTCTGCTTTTGAATATGCTGTCTAGGTTGGTCATAATTTTTCTTCCAAGGAGCAAGCGTCTTTTAATTTCATAGCTGCAGTCACCATCTGCAGTGATTTTGGAGCCCCCCAAAATAAAGTCTGACACTGTTTCCACTGTTTCCCCATCTATCTGCCATGATGGGACCAGATGCCATGATCTTAGCTTTTTTAATAAAAGCTGAGCACTGAATAATTGACGCTTTTTAACCATGGTGTTGGAGAAGACTCTTGAGAGTTCCTTTGACTTCAAAGAGATCAAACCAGTCAATCCTAAGCGATATCAGTCCTTAATATTCATTGGAAGGACTGATGCTGAAGCTGAAACTCCAATACTATGGCCACCTGATGGGAAGAGCTGACTCACTGGAAAAGACCCTGATGCTGGGAAATATGGAAGGCAGGAGGAGATGGGGACAACAGAAGATGAGATGGTTGGATGGCATCACTGACTTTATGGACATGAGTTTGAGCAAGCTCCGGGAGTGGTGAAGGACAGGGTAGCCTGGTGTGCTGCAGTCCATGGGGTGGCAAAAAGAGTGGGATTCAACTGACCAAGCTGAACTGAACTGAGTGCTGCCTGCCCATGCACAAGCCCTAAGAGATGTGGGTTTGATCCCTGGGTTGGGAAGATCCCCTGGAGAAGGAACTGGCAAACCCACTCCAATATTCTTGTCTGAGAATCACATGGATAGAGGAGCCTGGCCAGCTACAGTTCATAGGGCGGCAAAGAGTCAGCTGGCTGAAGGGACTTAGCACAAACGCACACAGACAGTTACCAATGTTTCGACAGTTCCAGGTGAACAGTGAAGGGACTCAGCCACACCTATACACGTATTCTCACCCAAACTCTCCTCCCATCCAGGCTGCAACTTAACAGTGAGCAGAGTTCCCTGTGTTATATTGTAGGTCCTTGTTAAGTTTTCCACTTTAAATACAGCAGTGTCACAGTATCTTTGAGTCAAACAACAAAACGAAAATTTTAACATACTAGCTAATCATATTAGTTGGAGAAGGAAATGGCAACCCACTCCAGTATTCTTGCCTGGAGAATCCCATGGACAGAGGAGCCTGGTAGGCTACAGTCCATGGGATTGCGAAGAGTCGGACACGATTGAGCAACTAACACAATCAGTTTACAAGGTCGCCTGGCTCTCACCATAATTTCCATCGATTCCCCCACCCCCATCACCATAAAATTTCAGCATCTCCGGGTTAGCATTTCTAACAGTTGACCGGGAGAACAAGCTGCCTTCTACATAAAAATGAACATTTAAAACTTGTGATAAGAACGTAACTCCGAAGACCGCAAGCGGGGGGTGGGAAGAGCTGTTTGGGATGGTAAACCCTCCTTCAAGGCTACGCAGGAGAGAAGTCCCGGACGCCGGTCAGGAGGACTTGCGGCCCTTGTGACCGCCAGGGCAGCCCGCGGCTAAGCGCACACTGCGCAGGTGCGAGCCCCGCTGCTCCCCGCGGAGCGCGGGCGGCCGCGGCCGGAAGCTGCCTTTCGGTGGGCGGTCGCCGCGGGGGAATGGAGAAGCGAGGGGGTGGAGCCCGAGGAGGCAGGCGGCGGCGACGACGAGGAAGCGGACGCGACTCGGGCCATGGAGCGGGCGGAGGCGGGAGCGCCCGGCGGCTGGCCCGGGGCGCTGGAGCCTGACGGGCCCGACGACCTCCCTTGGTGTAAACGAGCAGGCGGGGCGGGGCGACGAGGGCGGGCGCCCCGGGCGGCGGCGGCGGCCTTTGGAGAGCGACCGTCCCCTCTCCGCCTGCGTCCCGGCGTTTTCCCGGCCCCGCCGAGAGGGCGGCCCTTCGCCGCCTGGTGTTCTGAGGCCAGGGTCCCCGAGAGGGGCGGCTTCGCCCAGAAGGGGAAGGCCGGGCGCGTCCAGTGGGGTAATGGAGGCTGCGCTCGTCTCCCCTCAAACAGCCCCGCGAAAGCGGAAGGGGCCTCGGGTGCCTCAGGATTGCGGAAGCGGGAACCTTGTCGCCCACTTGGCAGCGGTTGCGGCCCGGCCTCAGCCCGGAAGGGACCGCCCGGCTCGGATCCGAACCCGGCCGGGTCTGCAAGTGGCCGCCTCTCTGCTGACCCGCTTCCAGCCTCGGGGCCCAACCCCCGGGGTTTCGGGCCAAGGCTCTCTCCTTCCCAGCCTCCCAGCCCTTCGTTTTTAAAAAGCTTTAAAAATATTAAATACTTGCAGATTTACAGAGAGATGCACAGATAACTTTTACCGACTTTAATGGCTTACGTCACCGTGATACATTTGTCAAAAGAAAGTAACGTTGGCATAGTAATTAATACTCTTAACAGAAGGACAAGCTTTATTCAGATTTTACCAGGGTGTTTTTTTTCCATTTGTTTCTGTTCCAAACTCCAAACCAGGATACCACATGGCATTTTAGCCTGCCTTGTTTTTAACTGCTGTTAATAGCTGAAATCTCCTGTCTTATCCCTCCGCCCCCTCCACCAAGATGTGAACTACTTTTTAAAATCTAGGAAATATTTACTCAATCTTTAAATTTAGCAAGTATTTGTTGGTAGTCTAGGTATCGGCTATTCAGCATTGAACCAAATAATCCTGATCTCATGGGAGCTAAATATAGTCCACTGGGACCCATAGATTCTGCCTTCTGTTTTGTGTTTCAGGCTATTTTTTTAAGGACAGGCCACTTAGAATAATTTTTTGTTGTTGTTTAGTCGCTTAAGTCATGTCTGACTCTCCTGCGACTGCATGGAATGGACTGTAGCCCACCAGGCTCCTCTGTGCATGGAATTCTCTAGTGAGGAATACTGGAGCCAGCTGCCATTTCCTCCTCCAGGGGATCTTTCCCACCCGGGGTTTGATCCCATGTTTCCTGCTGCTGCTGCTGCTTAGTCACTTCAGTCTCCTGCACTGGCAGGTTAAATCTTACAAGGAGCCACCAGGGAAGGATAATTTTTAAGTTGGCTGGAAGATTTGTGTTTATAAACCTTTCAGCCCTTTCCAACTTACTTTAAATTTTCCTATAAACGTCAGAGTCCTAGGATTACCTCATGCCTCTTACATTATTGATAAAGGGTTTTCCCCCCTCAAAATTTATTACTATTCTGAGAAAAATGCAATACACCAAGAAATAGTAAACAGGCCTGAGGACTCTCTTGTAGGTGGAGTTTCTTTCATACCCTTGTAAGTTTTAGATTCTTTGACACATGTAATAAATCCAGGGGGAAAAAAGAATCGCTCTATATTCTTTCTTGGTTGCCCTGTTTTCAGGGACTGGCAGTTGCTCAGAGGTGATAAACAGGCTGAATGTGTTTTTCTCATTTGGCTCCATATTGTGCTGCAGTTCATGATGAGCTGGAACCAGCAGGAAGTTCTTCATGTAGAGTCATAGCACACGTGGATCTGGATTGCTTTTACGCACAAGTAGAAATGATCTCCAATCCAGAACTAAAGGACAAACCTTTAGGTAATCCTGGACTTTGATACTATTTTCATTGTATGATATGATTTGTTATTTATTCTGATTTATTAAGCATATTAATGTTGGGAGCAGTTCTGTGATGCTTTATAGACAGTAATCTTTATTTCACTACTGGATGTAAACTTTGTGAGCCTCATTTACTAAATGGCAAATGTGAGAGAAGCAGTGTAATTAACCAAATAAACAGGAAGACCACAATAAACTTCTAGTCTTTTTCTCAATGTTTGAAATTTTACAGCCATTTTATCTCAAGAATAACGTTTAAAAAATTTTTAATAGGCATTTTCAACTATTCTGCTACTTTTGAAATTAACTATTGAATTGTGTAACAAAATAGTTGGATTTTGTGTGACAAAATAACTGGATTTTTAACAACCCAAAATATTAAGGCATGCATAGTACAAGCTTTTCATGAAAGCATAAGTATGTTTTAAAATAAAAGGCAAAGAAATTTTACACTGGGGAATTACTGAGTATTGTGTTTTGGCTTATTTTATTTTTACATTAGAAGAGTAAATTTCTAAAATTTTATGCATGTAGTAAGGATTTATCTTTGAGTAAAAGTATGTTGGGAGGGATTGCGGGCAGGAGGAGAGGGGATCGACAGAGGATGAGATAGATGGCTGCATGGCATCGCCGACTTGATGCACATGAGTTTGGGTGAACTTCGGGAGTTGGTGATGGACAGGGAGGCCTGGTGTGCTGTGATTCATGGGATCGCAAAGAGTCGGACACGACTGAGCGACTGAGCTGAACTGAACTGAAAAGCATCAACAGCAGTTTTGGTCACTTGCTGCTACCCCCTGGTGTCTACTTTGGTTTTGATAAAGCCCAATTCAGCTCAGCCTAGTTTACTAAGGAACAGAGGATGACTGATGAATACATTTTGGCTTGCCAAGGTCTGCTGCTGCTAAGTCACTTCAGTCGTGTCCGACTCTGTGCGACCCCATAGACGGCAGCCCACCAGGCTCTGCCGTCCCTGGGATTCTCCAGGCAAGAACACTGGAGTGGGTTGCCATTTCCTTCTCCAGTGCGTGAAAGTGAAAGTGAGGTTGCTCAGTTGTGTCCGACTCTTGGAGACCCCAAGGACTGGAGCCTACCAGGCTCCTCCGTCCATGGGATTTTACTGGAGTGGGGTGCCATCACCTTCAAGGTCTAGGGTCTTTAAAATTTCCTAAAGATGTCAAGGAGTTAGGATTAGGGAACCTGAATTTTCTTCATTAGGCATTTCTAATTAGTAGCATTGTAAGAGTGGAAAATGGCAACCCACTCCAGTGTTCTTGCCTTGAGAATCCCAGGGACGGGGGAGCCTGGTGGGCTGCTGTCTATGGGGCGCACAGAGTCGAACATGACTGAAGCGACTTAGCGGCAGCAGCAGCATTGTAAGATGTTGTGTAAGTAATGATTAGTAAAGAGGGATTGTGTAATTAAGATGCCAGCTTCCCTGTTGGCTCAGTGGTAAAGAATCCACTGCCTGCCAATGTGGGTTTGATCCCTGGGTCTGGAAGATCCCTGGAGAAGGAAATGGCTACCACTCCCAATATTCTTGCCTGGGAAATCCCATGGACAGAGGAATCTGGCGGGCTATAGGTCACAGGGTCCTAAAAGAGATGGACAGGACTTAATGACTAAACAACAACAACAATATTTGCTAATAGAAATGAAAGGCTGTGTTTTCTCCTAGAAACCATCAGCATAATATTCCTTACTTCCTGGTAATTATTCATTACTGCATTTTAATTTGTTTAGTCGATAAGTCATATCCAACTCTTGTGACCTCACGGACTGTAGCCTGCCAGGCTCCTCTGTCCATGGGATTCAACAGGCAAGAAGACTGGAGTGGGTTGCCTTTTTCAGGAGATCTTCCCAACCCAGGGATCGAGTGCCAGTCTCCTGCATTGTAGGTGGATTCCTCACTGCTGAGCCACCATTAGCAAATATATGACTACTTAACTTGGGCTGGTGACACAATGGTGAGTCCATATAATCCTGCCTTAAAAGGCTGATTTTTTAGTTAAGGAAGTGACTAATCTGATTTTTTAATATAGTTTACTGATGAATCATAATTTATTACTTTTGACCCCGTGATTCTGTTTTGGGGCATCATTTGACATATCAAAAATATGTGAAATGTTCGTTTGCCTGTTTATAATGTGAGAATTTTAGAAAACAGTTTTAGCAATTATAAGTCACTGGTAAATTAGAAGTTTTAAGCAGTGTGTAGATGATCATAATTTAATCTTTTTGATAAGGAGGGGGCTCATAATGCCACTTCACTGTCTAATCTTTTCTGTAGGTTACTGTGAAGAGAAGTTCAGTCATTAGAACATTTACTGGGGGAGATTACTAATAACTGTTGTAGGTTGGCACTTGTAACAGAACATAGCTTTATATTAATTGGGAAGTTATTCAGAAGACAAGTTAGATTTTCTAGTAGTGACCAGTAGTTAATTGTACTCAGTTACTTTCATCTGCCTTACTTTTGGTAAAACATGGCCTAGAGTTATATATAAAGTTATATAGAGTTAATTCAATGTAATTTGGGTTTTTATTGTTGGAAAAAAATCCTGGAAGGACTTTATCTGTATCTTTTTGCTGAAGACTTCATAGAATTGTTGATTTGTGGTAAAAGTGAAAGTGTTAGTTGCTCAATCATATCTGATTCTTTGCAACTGCATGGACTATAGCTTGCCAGGCTTCTCTGTCCATGGAATTCTCCAGGCAAGAATACTGGAGTGGGTAGCCATTCTTTTCTCCAGATCATCTTCCCAACCCAGGGTTCGAACCCAGGTCTCCCACATTGCAGGCAGATTCTATGCTATCTGAGCCACCAGGGAAGCCCCTGATTTGTTAAATTGTACTTCATAGAACTTTGATGGATGAAGGCTATATTTTTTAACTGAGATAGAGCTTTTTATTCTTATCAAAACATTGTATTATAACTTACAATTGTAATATGGAATAAGTAAATTTTAATTTTCAATTTTCTCAAAAAATGTTTGTTTTTTATAGGGGTTCAGCAGAAATATTTGGTGGTTACCTGCAACTATGAAGCTAGGAAACTTGGAGTTAAGAAACTTATGAGTGTCAGAGATGCAAAAGAAAAATGTCCACAGCTAGTATTAGTTAATGGAGAAGACCTGACTCGTTACAGAGAGATGTCATACAAGGTTACAGGTACAGATTATGGGCAATATACTTTCAGCATTAAATTTAATATAGGATGCCTATTAACTACATGATCGTTCAGTAAGTGTAAAGTGCATAAGTCAGTTTTCTTATTTGGGGGCTTTCTCATTAAAAAAAATTTATATGAGAATGACTTAATATGTCATGAGTAAATGGTGAAAGAAACATATAGTTGGAAGGAATTGAACTCAGTCATGGGTGATGTTTATATAAATATGAGAAAATGTAAAAAAAATTTAAAGTGAGAAAATGGAAGAAGATAAACCGAAGAAAATCAGATAAATTTAAATGCAAGCTTGAATGAATTGTGAAGAAATATGCTGTACTCTAATGTACTAATGGTAGTTGAGAGAGACTTCTGTAACGTTTAACAAAAAACAATTTGTTAGGAACTGTTAGCAAAGATAATGAGTATATTAGTTTTTTTTTTTTTTTTTTTTTAGATTTTTATGTATGTATTAGATATTTCAGTGTGGATAAACTCCCCCTTACTAAGGTTTGGATTTGAATCTTGCTGTTTTAGTAAATTATAGGAAAAATGAAACCATACATGTACTGGCATATGGCAAATAGATATCATTTTAAAGTGTATAAGAATCAGCTTGTTACTTGTTTGCTATTATTTTTATTTGTTCTTTTGTTATTTGTAGCAGTTTTCAGATGCAAGGGTTAAATATACTATCCCAGAGCTCTTACAAATTAATGAGGGAACAAGTGAAATGGACAAAGGATATGAATAGGCAGTTGACAAAAAGCAAACTGGACAATGTGAAAATGGGATGCTTAAATTCATTGGTACTAAAAATAAGAAAGTGAGAAAAAGTAGAAACAAAGTATTACAGTCTTAAAAAAAGCAATCTAGCAGCATTTTTTGAAATTAAAGATACATACTATGTTCTTTAACCCAATAATATAACTGCTAGGGATTTATCAAATAGAAATAAAATGATAACATATATGTACAAAAATGTCTCATAGCATGATTCATAATTGCCAAAAATATGGAATGAGAACATGCTCATCAGGATGAAAGTGGCTAAATGAATTTAAGACTTCTCTATAATGGAATATTATATGGCCATTAAAAATAGCTCAAATGGTATCATTTCATTTGATTCATAGAGGTATGCCTTGTAGAGTGGGTAAAAAGCAAGATGCAAAAACCTGTTATCAGGTTTTTCCATATGTGTAAGACAGTGACCCAAACACCTTCCCCCACATATGTGTATGTGTCTATGTACACTTAGGAAGAGAAAGAAGAGAGGGTGTATACTAGGTATTTAACCCTGGGTAACTTCTGGAGGGGCAGAGGTGGTGCTGAAACAGGGGGATGAGGGAAGAAGGGATAGCCAAGCAAAAAAGACAAGACTGTACTCCCAAAATACCACTTGTGTATCTGTGCACGATTATATATATATATCTGAATATTCAGAAAATAATTTTTTCTGTACATAGAAGAGATGATGTAATACATATAGTTGTACATCTTTGTTCTTGGTGATCTTTCACATCATCCGTATAGCTCTTCCTCATTCTTTTTAATGCCTGCACAGTATTCTATTTTGTCCCAAACTTATTTAACCATTCCTTTACTGATTTGAAGACAGTATATCTCATTTTATGCCTGTTGTCCTTATGTAATCATTAACTGCATCTCCTTTCATTCAAAAGATATCTCATTTTGGATGATAAATTATGTGGTTTCTCTTATAGTGAGGGGTTATTAGGCTCTTACCAATTTTTTGCTCTTAAAAAAAAATCAATATGTGCTTCAGTAGACATTTTCATACAGAAATTTTCACATACTTTTGTGAAGCTATCCTTAAAGTGAGTTTCTAAAGGTTAACTGCTTGAGCAAAGATAATTTGCATTAGAAATTTGCATACTGCTCTATGGTGCACTTCAGGTTTTCCCAGCATATTGTTAGTATGTGTGAGAGTATTAGATATTCATAAAGATTTTGCCTGATAGTTGGAAAAAAAAAAGTAAATCATTGTTTTGATTTGCATTTCTCTATGAGAAGTTTGAGCATTTTTTTAATGTATTTTTTGGTCATTTATCTACATGTTTTGTCTTTTTTCCTTTATAATGTCAGACAAATCAGTCTAAATGATTTCTATACCACTGCAACTCTTCACAGTGAAAAGTATCATACTAGAAAATCAATGCATAAATCTCAGTTTTTACACTGATTCTTAATTTATAAGTTAGTATCTTGAAAGAATTAAAAATGCACTAATATAATAACAAGAAATATTCTAAGCATGATTTATACATTGATAAAAAGTTATTTTGTTAATTTTTTTCATGGTATTTTTGGAGTTGAAATAGGAATGTAGCCTAATAGTCCTATACTGAATTATCTCAGACCTATTTATGACATATAACCTTATTGTTTACTTCATACCTTTATTCTACAGTATTCCATTTTTTTCTGTAATTATAAACTCCTTTCTTTGGCTTGTGTAATCGTAAGGTTTAATAAATGCATCTTGTTTATGAAATTGACATATTGACAGCCAAAAAGGTTAACTTCACAAATGGATAAGTGATTTATTCCTGTGACCTAGTAATAGAACTGATGTAATCAGTCCATGTTCAGCAGTCCACCAGCTTTGTACATGATTCTGTATTTAACTTGCTTTTCTGCTTGGTAGTTAAAATTTGTCCTTTATTTTCCTTATTGTAGTATTGTTTTGATAAACTTTTATTTTTTACCTGTTACTGCTAGGCATCAGATATATACTTTTGGGAGAAAAAAAGCAGAAATTGGTGAGGGAAATTCAAAGAATTCTTTGATATGGTCAGACACAGTGTCAGTTTTCCCTCTGTTTCCTCTCAGTAGGTTGGAAGTGATTTTTGAAGGTGACTAGATCATACTGTTCCTTTATTAATTGTTTTACCCTGCTGTTATCAGTGTTAGCACCAATAAAACAGAGCTTTCATATTATAGGACTTTAAGAACATAAGCATTTTTGTATAATAAGTGACTAATAAGTTGTTTTCTGCCACCCAGCTGGTATCAGTAGATGATTCAGAGAGAAGTGAAAATTCTTCTTAATGGTTTCAAAGTTATTAGTTTTAATCCTAAAAATGAGACTTGATAGTCTTTTTGAACTTATTTCAAATCTTGGTTCAGTTCAATTTAGGAAACATTTGACATAAAGACTGGCATTTGTGCTAGAGGCTGGATGTTCAGATACATGTGAGTCACGATCCGTCTCTGTCCTTATGGAATGAGTTGGAGGGTGACTAGTCAGAATGTTGCATTGTAGTATATTTTGTATTAAGGAACTTTTCTTTTTGACTTAGTATTCATTGGAAATTTAGGTTTTATTTTGTTTCGCCTTTTTAAAATTCTAGTGAAAAATATAGCTTGAGTATATTATTACTTTACTTTTCTAAGCAGACTCTATGACCTACTGCTTCAAGATTATAATTAACTATGTTCATTGATATTTAATGTACTGCAGATAAATTATTGGTGTAGGAGATTGTGGTAAATATATTGCTATGAGTATCTGCCCAGGATGTTATTTTTGGACTTATTTTATTGGAAAATATTGCTTTTGTGTAGAATATGGCACAGAAAAAAAAAAAAATCCCAGTTAACTGACTGTATTCAAGATATTGTGTAATTGTGAATATACCTAAAACCTTTATTTTGTTATTTTTTAAGCATAAATAAAAGAGTTAAATCTATTCTAGTTATAATCAGTTACATCTGTGCTCCAATATTATTTTAATTTAGAGTTGTTGGAAGAATTTAGTCCAGTTGTTGAGAGACTTGGGTTTGATGAAAATTTTGTGGATCTAACAGAAATGGTTGAGAAGAGACTAGAGCAGCTTCAAAGTGATGAGCTCTCAGCACTGACTGTGTCGGGTCATGTATACAATAATCAACGTAAGTAGGTTCTTATGCACTCTATTTAGTAACTTAAAGTACCTGCATTTCTTAATGTTCAGTCAGTTCAGTGAGTTGACTGTGTCTTTCAAAAGTTTTATGGCTTTTGTTGCCATAGTTCAACCACCTAAGGTGATTAAAATTAGATATTGTTATTCAATATTAAACAGGCAGAAAATGGTATTTTGATAACATACAGCTCAGTGCTTTGTGCACTTTTCATTTCTCTGACACAGTCCTGTGTTAACCATTTTTAAGTGTCATACCTCTTTTAGGCCATCCTTAAGTTACAGGAGTTGGCTTCTTGGAGTAATTTTTGGTTTTCGTAAAACCATCTTAAGCAAAATTCTAGGTAGACTAAATTTGCCATTGTTGCCTCTTTGCTTGTTCGCTTCTATTCTCCCCGGGCACCAAGAGCCTCCCATGTTAGCCCTTGTGGGAGTTTCCTGGCCTGCCTACCGTCCTTTGCACGCTCATATTTAATCAGTTGAAATTCATCTACTTCACAATTGAAGTGCCAGTGACTGATGATATTTTCAGGGCAGTATTGTGTTTGAAAATAAGCTGCAGTCAGCTCCACTGAATATCTCCTTGGGCTGTCAAACATCTAATGATTGCTGGTGACTTCTAGACCCTACCACGTAGAAGGCAAGCTCTTGTGTTTCTGTGTGAGATTTGTCCTGATCTACTTGCTCCTGGGTCTCAGCCTGCCTGTGTTTCCTCTTACTCCCCTTTTCGAGATCTGTTGTGATCAATCTCCAGTCATTCTCCACCTCTCTGATATTAAAGAAGAAAAGAGGTGGAGCTACAGTTCTCTTTTATAAGAAAATATGAGGCTTTCATGTGTCCTTTGTATCTGTGCTCTTTTGTCACTTACAAGGTCTGGGTAACAAGAAGGTTCCAGGTGTGTTTCTGTATAATTTTTACAGCAAACTTGGAGTCTACTGGTTAGAACATATTATAGAGACCTTGGCTTTATGGCCTACAAAGTCTAATTCTTCATAATTCTTTTCTCTTTTGCATAAGATTTTGTTAATTTTTTTTTAAACCTACAGAGGAGTTGATGGAACAGTACAGTGAGAATAGTCATTATGCCGTTCCTTGTAGATACTCCTTTTGTATCATTTTACACATTTGTTTTATCTTATTGTTTATTAATCATTTGATAGATTGTTGAGCATTTGAAAGTAAATTATAGACATCGTGGCACTTCAGATGTAAATACTCCTGAGGATCAGGACTGTGTCATATAACTCTAGTGTCATTTTCACATCTAAAGAAATTTGTTTCCATATAGCAATTTCCCTATACTTTTAATAAAAGATGTCTTAAACTGTATACAAATCCAAAATTGTTTTTAGTAGCACATACCACTGGTGTGAAAACTTTAAATTCAAATCTTTGAAATGTTAGCTATATCATTAACGTAACATTTTTACTCTTAGGCTTACTTCCCAGTAAACATGAGTAAAAGTTCTGGCAATGCCAGTAGGAATTTTTTATGAGATCAGTTTTTGTAATCTGTTAATCATTCAGCACTCTCAGTATGTATTTGCTATCACAGGTCCTTGGAATTCACTTGTGATAGTTATTTTACAGAATTGCTGTGAAGAGCCAAAGAGATTAGTTAAGTGTGCAGCAGTGTGGTGGTGTTGAGGGGTAGGGTTGGATATAAATTAAGCCGTTTATCTTTTAAAAACTAATTTGTTGAAAAACAAACAACGTTTTGACGACTTTTAACAACATCGGCTGTTTTCTGTAGCTGTAAACCCACGTGACATGTTGCATATCAGACTCCTTGTTGGATCTCATATTGCGGCTGAGATGCGGGAAGCCATGTACCAACAGCTGGGTCTCACTGGCTGTGCTGGAGTGGCATCTAACAAATTATTGGCAAAATTAGTTTCTGGCGTCTTTAAACCAAATCAACAGACAGTCTTACTACATGAAAGTTCTCAAGATCTCATTCATAGTTTGAACCACATAAAGGAAATACCTGGTAAGACAAATATATTTGAAAAACATATATTGGTTTTACTGTATTTTTTTAAGTTTAAATATTACAGTTATGCATAATTAATTCTTATAGAGTCTGTGTACTTGGCTCTTGTGTGTGTTAGTTGCTCAGTCAGGTCCAACTCTTTGCAACCCCGTGGACTCCCGCCAGGCTCCTTTGTCCCTGGGATTCTCCAGGCAAGAACACTGGAGTGAGTTGCTATGCCCTCTTCCAAGGGATCTTCCCAACCCAGGGACTGAACCCGTGACTCCTGCACTGTGGGCAGATTCTTTACTGTCTGAACCATCAGGGAAGTGTACTTGGCTCTTGGTGAAAACCAAAAGCCCCCTAAAAACCTGATATTTTCTGGAGAGAATCTATATTAGGAATCTATATATATGAAAGTACTTTTCTAGTTTTACGTGCTTTTATATTGTTTCAACAGAAAGTTATAACCTGGAAACATATGGTCCTTTATTTTTAGTACCTGGTTCATACTTTAATACTGTCCCTTCACCTAGAGAATGGAATTGGTCTTTCAGTAACTCTATTTTGGGATTGTACATAAAATATTATGGCCACAAAGGATCTTCTCAAGCAGCTAGGTCCACTTTTTATTTTAAAGATGAGGAAACTGATTTTCTTGAGGGGTTCAATGACCTATTCATATCATTGGGCAAATTTGTATCTCTGAAGATCAAATGCTTACATTTTTATAGATTATCAGTAATGTATGTATTAAAATTCATTTCTGTGGCATTAAATTTTAAGTTTGGTCTCAAAAAAAATACCAATGGTATCCAAAATTATGGTATCAAAAGATGTGGTTGATATATTTATAGTATTTTAATTAGCTAATTTTAAAGAGAAAAGCTATTGTAACACCACATGCAGCTCTTTTTGCTTTAGGTATTGGCTATAAAATGACCAAACGTCTGGAAGCACTGGGCATCAGTAGTGTGCGTGATCTTCAGACCTTTTCATCCAAAATATTAGAAAAGGAATTAGGAATTTCAGTTGCTCAGCGTATCCAGAAGCTCAGTTTCGGAGAGGATGACTCTCCTGTGACTCCCTCAGGACCACCTCAGGTATATGAAGATGTTGCTTATTTTAATGGAGTACTGGTGGTCACATTATTTGAGATAAAGATTTCCAGTTCTACTACTGTATTCTTACCGTTCCAATTTGCTTATTAGGTTAGTACGTGATTGTTTTCCTGTGAGAAGGCTACTTATTATATTAAATTAATAAATATTATTAAATTGAATCTAAGAATTAGTATTTAAATCTCAAGTTAGCCACTTTGACTATTGCTTAATTTTAATAGCCTGTATTGTATATAGGAAGCAAAATAGTTTGTAAAAATATTGTTTTCAGAGTAGTCTAATGATTTAGAAAGTGCAGAAAGTTTATAATCACCCAGGTAACAGTGATTTTTTTTTTCCTGTGAGATGATAATATATATGTATTATCCCATAATCATCACCATAAACCTTTCATTTAGGTAGTATTAACGTTTGTTCATACCTTTCCCTCCCTCCCTCACTCCCTTTTCCTCCCGTAACTTTTTTTAAGACGAAGATACTGTATTTTAGAAAGGGTAAGTAACTTGCCCAAGATTAAACTGAGATTCAAGTCCTAGGAAATTAAGAGCCTCACTGTAATCACATATTAAAGCTTGGCATTGGTACTAGAGCTTTGTAATTTTCTTGATTTCCAATGCACTTTCTAGTGGAGTACAACTTGCAGATAAAAAGATTTAATATAAAAGTGAACTAAATGGCTCAAACTAAGCATAAGAGGTAAAGAAAGTGTTGATTATTTATTTGACATATACACTGATAATTGGATATGCTTATTTGGGTTTTTATTAACACTTACTTGTGCTTCTTTGGTAGTCCTTTAGTGAGGAAGATTCATTTAAATGTTCATCAGAAGTTGAAGCTAAAACTAAGATTGAAGAACTACTTGCTAGTCTTTTGAACAGGTGATTTTTCCATTTTGCCATATCCTCTTACAGATTCTGTGTACAGCACATGGAAATACTATATATTTACTATATATATACTATGTATAGTATATATATACTTGATGTTCTTTCTTGGAATTTGCAGGTTAACCGGAGACTAAACATGTAAAGATCGTCTATGAACCTCTCTACATTATAAAGTATTACACAGCTAGTAACATATGTCCTTAACTAAATTTAATTCATCTACTTCCACTGGTCTTAATATTAGTAACATTGTGGTTTACTGCAGATCTTAAGCTGCTGATCATTACCTAAGGGAGTTTTGTGGGTATCTCTGGAATCGCTACACTTAATAAATTTGTGATGATTGAGGATAGCAAATTGATGGAGAAAGCAGAAGAACCCTTTTATTTCCTGTGCCTCAGACTATAGAGTCAGACTAAGGAATAACTTAATGGGACTGTGTGTGAGCAGTGAGGGTGACTGTGTGTATGCTCAGGGTTACTGGCCTTTAAATACATGAAGAGTGTTAATTGGAATTATGAGTATACAAGTAGCATAGCATAAACTAAAAGATATTTCGTTTTCTGATGCTCCTTTGCCATCATATATCTATTTCTCAATACTCCATAGGAGAGTGTTACTTCCTTTCCTCCCATTTCTTTGATTTCTCAAAATGGGGTGTTAGGGGTCTAACAGCTTTGGGTAAGTGTGCTTCCGTAATGATGTTAGGATGGCCTCTGTGACTAAAAAAAATCGTTTTTGGATGACTACTCTCAGAAAACTGATAAAGTGAAATTTCCTTCAACTTTGCTGCCACATGCATTGCAATTCTCATGTCTTGAGCAAGGCCATGCAACTCATCATTTGCTGCACGCAGCTGGCTGACTGTATGACACAGCTTCAGGGATATGACTCAGGCTGAGCCTTCGAGAATGCTGGGGAAACTGGGTCATCTGCTTTGCTTCAGCTAAATGAGACTATTATGAAATGCCTAGCCACTGGAAACAGTTCTAGACAAAGGGAAACCACAAGAATTATACATTTTATAGGTTCCCTTGTTTGAAGAATCAACCCAGAAATGAGTCTTGATGCCCTAAACCTATGAAATACTATTAACCATATCTCCTTATCTTTGCTTGGCATGCTCTCTATTCTATACAGTGGCTTCTTATTTCAGTGACTTAAAAAAAAAGTATCTGAGTATGCGTGACTGTTCTTGAGCATATGATTATTAATACTATAGATATGTAAGAGGTATAAAATCATACGTTGTTTAATCCTTTCTCTAGGTACTGGCCTTAAGATTGCTTAGAATGTAACCCCTTTTTTTGTACATCTTAATTAGTTACAGGAGCCAAATTATACTCTTTGAATTGCATATTAACTTAACAGAACAAGTTTAACTGGAAGATGTTTAAACTAGTAACATGTTTATAGGAACCAGTTGAGATATTTTATTATCTTAATAAAACAGCAGTCAAGAAGTTTTGTGATTAAGCAATAAGGAAAAAATGCTTACTACAAAAATCTAAATATTCTAATTCAAAATCAATTTGATTATGCTTAATACTGTTTGTATTTCATGTTTGTGATCTTTTAGTGCATTGGCATACATATAGAAAGGTAAATGTTTTTCTTTGATGACATTTATTTTCTATTAGTGATTAGATTTTCTACTTTTTAAGCAGATTTTCCACGGCATTAAAACTTTTGCTTTCAACAACAAAAGCAAGATCGTTTGGATGGATCACTTTTTAAGATTCATGGACGAGTGCTTCCTTTCCTAAATATATTCTATAATTGACCTTTCACATTATTGCTCTAATATGCCATATAATGGTGATATTACTGACTCCCTTGGATGTATTGGAGAAGTGCTTTTTAACAAATAATTTCATTAAATATTTGTTTTCTTTTTGTAGTCTTTTTAACGTGTAAAAAATTTGTCATTTTTCATATATTTGCTTCTGTCAGTAAATGATTCTCAGTTTCTTAAATTTCCTGTTGATTTTAATATGTTACTTTTAGTTATGATTTGGATTTAGATAATAAAATGGCTTGTTATAGTTGTATCTTATTTCTGCTTTTTTCCTGATAGCACTCAATTCTGTGTGAGGCCTGAGAGCCTTACATTTAAAATTTCAAGAGTTTTATTATGAAGACTTTATGAAGTTTACTTGAGCTGTTCAAGGACCTTTATTGCCTACTGCCTGATTATCAACTATGTTTATAATTGTTACAGTTACTCAGTCTGGCACCTTTAAATAAATGAGGTAGAGTCGATCATCCAAAAAAAAAACCCAAACTTTTTCTAATTCCTTGTTTCCTCTTTCTCTTTATTTTTAGAGTCTGCCAAGATGGAAGGAAGCCACATACAATAAGATTAATAATCCGTCGGTATTCATCTGAGAAGCACTATAACCGTGAGAGTCGTCAGTGCCCAATTCCATCTCACATAATTCAGAAGTTAGGGGCAGGTAATGAATCGTTTAATTGGCATTCTGATCATTTCATTGGCAGGTTGAACTCTTAAAAAAACAAACTTTGAGTTAGAAAAATGATCCAAAAATGGGTAATCCTCACATGGAGTTAGTGAGCTATTAAGTACTTTTTTTCTACAAGAAATTTTCATTGGAAAACTTTTTTTGTTTCAATAGATAATAAAAGTAAATGCCCTGTTGAGAATGCTTCCCAACTCCAAAGAAAACACCAAACTATGATAATTAACTATATGGCGTGAGATAATTTCTTTATGAGCATTTAGATTGTTTCCATTTTTTGGCTGTTCTAAAAAATGGGGCTGTGAATGTTTGGGTGCAAGTCATCAGGCAGATATATGCTTTTGTTCATCTTCAGTAGACTACAAAGCATGGAATTTCTGGGCTGTAAGGTAGTTGAACTCTAAGAAACTGCCAGTTTTTTTTTCAAAGTAAGTATAACAAGGCAGATATTCAGCAACAGAGTATAGAGGCTTTCAGTTTTTTTCATATTCTCATTTATGTTTTAATACTATCATTTTCTTGACTCATTCTCATGACTGCGTAGTGGTCTTTCACTGTTTTTTCTTCTTTTATGGATATTACTTTTGATATCATATCTAAAAATTCTTTGCCTAATGCAAAGATTATAAATGTTTCCTATGCTTTTTTTTCAGAAATTTTATACTTTTAAGATTTATATTTAAATCCACTTTGAATTTTTATGTGTTGTGTAAAGTAAGAGTTTTAGTTTCTTCTTTTGCATATGAGTATCCACTTGCTCAGTAGAATTTGTTAACAGACTTTTCTTTCCCCATTAAATTGCTGTGGCATCTTTGTCAAAAACTAACTGACCATAATAAAAGTAAGGGTTTCTTTTTTACCTTTCTTATCCCATTGATCTGTATGTTTATCCTTATTCCAGTTCCACCCTGTCTTGATACTTTCTTGTAAGTTTTGAAATTAGGTGGTGTAAGTTCTCCAGCTTTGTTCTTTTATGAAGTTGTTTTGGCTATTCTTGGTCCTCGGCTTTGTTTGTGGAAAGATTTTTTTTTAAGGAATTTTATTTCTTTGTTATGAGTTTATTCTGATTTTCTATTCATTCTGAGTCAGTTTTGGTAATTTGTATCTTCTCAGAATGTATGCATTTCATCCAGGTTGTCTAACTTGTTATCACGAATTGTTAATATTCCCTTGTAATTCTTTTCATTTTTATAGGGTCTACAGTGATATCCTCTCTTTCATTCTTGATTTCGATAAGTTTTTTTCCTTTGTGATTCTAGTAAGGTTTATCAGTTTTGTTCATCTTTTTAAAGATTCAGCTTTTGGTGTTATTAATTTTTCAGTTTTCTTTCTACTTTGTATTTCATTTATTTCTACTCTGACCTTTGTTATTTCCTTCTTTCTGCTTGCTTTAGGTTTAATATGTCTTTTCCTCCTGGGTTCTTAAGATGGGCAGCTTACTTTATGTATTTTATGTTACCTGTTTTCTAATAATTCAGGTTTAAAGTTACACATTTCCTTTTAAGCAGTGCTCTCTTTAGCTGTATTCCATAAGTTGTGTTGTGTTTCTTATTCATTAAGCTCAGAATAGTTTCTAATATCTGCTGTGATTTCCTCCTTGACTTTCTAAACTTATTTAGAAATTTGGTGTTTAATTTACAAATATTTGATTATGTTTCAAATAACCTTTTATTGTTGGTTTCCAACTTGTCTTTATGTTGCCCAGAGAAGATACTTTGAGTAATTTCAATCCTCTTATATTTATTGAGCCTTTTTTTGTTGCCTTGCTTATGGTCTGTCCTGGAGCATGTTCCAGGATTTGCATTTGAAAAGAAGAGTTGAGCAACACTGTCATACCATTCTACCTAAAATTTATGGCCTCTTCCTCTAAAATAGCATTTTTTGAATGACAGTTTGTCTGGATATGTAAATTTTGATTGGTTTCTTCGCATACTTTGAGTATGGTATTCCATTCCTTTGTGTTCCGTTATTTTTGATGAAGAGGCAGCTGTTAAATAGTTTAATCAGTAGAGACTCCTGTCACTAGTTTCAATTAAGAAAGTTTAACCACACAGAAATTTGAACACTGAAGGTTTCAAAAATTACTAGACTATGATAGGGAGTAACTATAAAGGTATAAAGATACCCTTAAGAGGTGCCCTGGGGCTAGGGAAAAGTAGCCAAGGAAGAGCAGGCTTGGAAAGAGAGTCTTCCTCCCCTCCAGGAGAAGATGTGGTTGCGGAACACTGGATGCTGGAGAAATCCTTTGAGTTACCTGGCCCAGAGCTGCTCTGTAGTTACTGGGCCAAGAGAAACCACCCCCTGACCCCCCAGAGGAGCTGCGGCTGACTGGTGGGCACACGGGTGGCCTTGGGACGATGGGAGTTTGCTCCCTGGCAGGGCAGCGCGTGAGCTGGGGTACGCAGGTGTCTGTGTTGGGAGGGCTTCTGTTGACATTCCTCCAGGATGTGGGCAAGCTGAGATCAGTAGGTGTTCATACTGAAGAGATCTTCATTTTTCTGCTAGTACAAAGGTGGAGGGTATGGTGCCCGCATAGGAAGAGCTGGAGGAAACAACCCGCGTAGGCACGGCAAGCCTGTTAGATGGGTGTGTGGAAGGACTCCAGGCAAGGCACAGGCTTGCTGTGTGCAGTGTTTGAGTTGGTGGTGCCATGGGAACACGGTCACGAGGCTTGACTGGGGCTGGGGTTGCTGAGGGACTGAGCCTTCCACTCACATGTGGTGTGGCAGAGCACTAGTAGATATTTCCACACGTATGTACTGTATACAGACCAGGTTACAGAAGCAAGAAAGAGTAAAAAACAGTATACTGCAAAGGGAAGAGAAGCCCCCTCTCTAATTTGGTGATCCTCCAGTTCTCTCTACTGACAAAGCTTAAGAATTATGTTTAATGTAAAAAAAATTTCAGAGTCTACCCCATTGTCACAGCAGGTACTAAGTGTGCTTCAGAGTTGAGAGGCAGTACATTGTTACCCGGCATGCTCGTATCCTTGCTCTCCTTTATATGATGAGTCACTTACCTCTTTTTTAGCAGTTTGACTATATGTGTGTTAGTCCCTCAGTCATGTCTGACTCTTTGTGGCTCCATCTGAGTCTGCCAGATTTCTCTGTCCATGAAATTCTCCAGGCAAGAATACTGGAGTGGATAGCCATTCACTTCTCCAGTGGTTTTTGTGTTTATCTTACTTGGAATTTATTGAGGTTCTTGATTCTGTAGACTAAATTTTTAAATGAAATTTGGGAAGTTTGGGGCTCTTATTTCTTCAAATATTCTTTCCTTTTTCTTTCTCTTCCTTCTGAGTCTCTCATTGCACATATGCTTGATATTGTCCTATAGGTGTGTTAGCCGCAGGAGACGGGTTCGATCCTTGGGTTGGGAAGATACCTGGAAGAGGGTATGGAAACCCACTCTAGTATTCTTGCCTGGAAAATTCCATGGACAGAGGAGCCTGGTGGGCTACAGTCCATGGGGTTGTAACGAGTGGGACAAGACTAAAGCGACTTAGTGTGCATGTAGGCACGCTGATGGTCCAGTAGTTAAGAATCCACCTGCCATTGCAGGGGACATGGGCTCGATCCCTAGTCTGAGAGGATCCCGCATGTCATGAGGCCACTAAGCCCGTGCGCTCCAACTCCTGCGTACCCTAGAGCTGGCGCTCTGCAACAAGAGAAGCCACAGCAATGAGAAGCCCAGACACCACCACTCGAGAGTAGCCCCTGCTTACCACAACTAGAGGAAGCCCAAGCACAGCATTGAAGACCCAGTGCACCTGAAAATTTGAAAATGAAAATTTAAAAAAATCATGAGAAAAATAATAGCAACTTTGAAGTCTTTGCTAAATCATTCTTAAAGTCAGTTTCTATTGACTGGTCTCCTGCCCTGAGTGTGAATCACACTGCTGTTTCTTTGTATGTATTGTAATATTTTGTTGACGATTGGACATTTTAGATAATGTAAAACTCTCAATTTGGATTTTTTCCCCTGTGGGCGTTCTTTTCCTTTCCTTTGTTTGTAACTTGTCTGGACTTAAGCGGCATAATCTACCTCTCCTGCGATGTGTTGCCCTGATTTCTCTGCTTAGGTTCTTTTTGAAATTAAAAACATTTATTTTGGCTTCCTAGGAGGTTACCCTGTTGTCTGCATAGTTTGGTAGTTAGACAATAATTGGTCAAAAGTTTGCTCAAATACCACAGGCTGGAATTGTACAGGGAGATGTGCTTGGGTTGGAGGGCACTTTTGAGACTAGGCTGTTTTCAGGACTGCCTCGGCTTTTGTCTTCCGCTCCTCCCTCTTGCATCTCCCTGGTTTGCTTGTTCATTCTAGGCAGAGACACGTGGCGAGCTTAGGCCTTCTCTGCTCTCAGTCAGTTGTGGTTCTCTCATTTCCAGATCTCCTGGTTGAATGTTAGGTCTGGCCCACTGATCATTCACTCACCCCAGCCACAGTTGCAGTCCCGGGCTCAGGAGCCACATGATCTCATTTGTTTCCTAGCAAGTTTGCTCATTTTTCTGGCATCATTGCCGGTTGTGGGCTCTTGCCCTCTTCCTCCAATCAGGTCAGTCTTTGCTGGCAACAAAGCTGCTGGCTTTGACAGCCAGCCTCATCCTGGTGAAACTGCTATCCCAACCACCCTCTGTGAATGGGGGATACAAACGACCCCAGCCGAGAAGGCTGCTGTCCCCACTTTCTTGCCTAAGTTCTGGCTGTTTTTCATAAGTCAGTGCTTCTCAATTTTGTCACCTTTGGTTCATTCCAGAATTTCAAAATGATTATTTTTGACCATTTTGTTCAGTTTTAATTTTATGTGGAGATTTTCCAACCTCCCCATTCTCCCACAACTAAAAGTTCAACATTTCAAATCCTCTGGAAAGTTCAACTCATTTGGCAATTGGTGTTAATGTTGAGATGTCCCAGTTCAGTATATAATGTCACAGTGTCCCAATGATATCTACCTAGGATTTTAATTTCTTAATCTAGGCAATATAAATTAGATTAAGCTCTTAACATTAATTTATGACATAGTATGTTTAGATATTGTCTTCTTACATATTTTATTTAGGAAATTATGATGTGATGACCCCAATGGTTGATATCCTTATGAAACTTTTTCGAAACATGGTGAATGTGAAGATGCCATTTCATCTTACCCTATTAAGTGTGTGCTTCTGCAACCTTAAATCCCGAAATACTGCTAAGAAAGGGACTATTGATTATTATTTAACACCTTCATTATCAACAACTTCACACACTGGAAAGCGCAGTTTTGTAAGTACACTGTTATTGGATTTGACTAGTTAAATTACAAATATAAATTTGTGTTTAACTGATATAATTTAGAGATTTTGGGGGGATGAGATTTGAATGAGTTACTTATATATATTAGTAGTATCTTTCATATTATGGTTAGTAGCCTTAAGTATATTGTGCTGTGGTCTAAAAATAAAACATAAGCATCACTGGATAAAAGAGAAAACCTTGATAGAGGTACTCTGTTTTGGAACTGTTAAAACATTTTTTAACAGTATATAGGAATATGATGGTAAGCGCATAGGAAAGTGTTTTCAAATAACTAGAAATCGAATCTTGTTGTCAGTTTATACATAAGCCACCAGCAGCTCCCCCACACCAATGTTTTTGTTCAAGTATTTAAATTTTCTTGGTTTTGAAATTATATTGAATTCTGGTAGCAATATTGATAGAGTATGAATGCTCACTTTATAATTGTAGAAATTAAGAGTATGGTAATAGAGAGGCAGAGGTCAGTCTTAATTTCAAATGATTAAAGAAAATGCTATATAGATGGCCATTCTGTAAACTTTTGTTTACCAAATGTGGGATGATTTAAAAAATAATCTTTTACTAAATTATTTATGCCTACCATTAACTCTTAATTTAAATGTTTTTGTTATTTTCTTTATTTTTATTGTTAGTATAATTTTAGTAATATTTTTGATTACATTTAAGCCTATAGTGAGAACAGAATAGTGTTATGGAAATACTGAATTAGTGCCCTCTTCAAAGTACTTTTTTTCAGTGACGCTTATTATTAACTGAAATTTTAAAAGATGTTTACTTTTAAAAATTAGTCTGTAGAATGAGGATTAAAGGTCTTTAACACAAGTGGAAGTACCTTGTTCGTGTCTGGCACACAATAGGTGCTCAGTCAATACGTTGGCCCAAATCTCTTCTGCTTCTACTCTTTTGAAATTACTGTTTGCTGATGTTTCTTGAATTATATTTGACTATCTATACACTTTTTATGGTGCTTAAAACTAGAGGGAAAATTATGCACATTAAAATGGAAGATGTTTTAAAATTTTTATTTCAGGTACATATAGAAGAATGTTACATTTTATAAATGATACTGGATTTTTACCATAGGAGTATTTTTTTTCTTTCTGTTAAATGTTACACTTCAAAGTAGAGAATTTTACAAAACCAGTCCTTGATCCCATCTGTGCACATACATGTTTTAGATTGAGTCATTGGTGAGTCATCATTTGCATAGGCCACCATTCTGTTATCCTCACAATTGGAAGTTTGAATACATGATTGTTAAGGTCCTCTCCAGGTCTCCAGATACATACCTATCTTCTGGCTCAGTGCTGTCTAGGAAGGAAGCCCTCTTCCTGGAATAGTGAGCAAAGGTCCACAGAGCAGTGTGGCTAATTGTGGTGGCTTAATCATTTCTAGTTGTTTGGAACTGGCCGGAAGGACTGACATTATGGAGCAGGATAGTAGCATATTGGTCCCGTAAAAGCTACAGTTAGACGTCAGCAGCATGAATATTTAAAAGATATCAGACACCTAAATCACTCTGTTATCCTTACATTCTAGAAAATGAAAGACTGTCATATGGAGGATTTTTCTAAAGACAAGGAAACAAATCGGGATTTTCTACCAACTGGAAGGATTGAAAGTACAAGAACTGGGGAGTCTCCACCAGATCCCACAAATTCTTCTAAAGAAAAAGACAGTAATGAATTTCCCCTCTCCTTACTTCCTGAGGATATTGACCAAGAAGTCTTTAAGCAGCTTCCTGTAGATATTCAAGAAGAAATCCTCTCTGGAAAATCTCGAGAAAAAGTTCAAGGAAAAGGAAGTTTGAGTTGTCCATTACATGCTTCTAGAGGAGTATTGTCTTTCTTTTCTATGAAACAAAAACAGGATAGTTCCTTAAATCCTAAAGATCATGTACCCAATAGCAAACAGGTCTCCTCTGTATCTCCCTGTGAACCAGGAACGTCAGGCGGTAGCAGTTCCTCGTATGTGTCTAGCCAAAAAGATTATTCACATTATTTAGACAGCAGCTTAAAAGATGAACGAATGAGTCAAGGACCTAAAGAATCTCAAGGATTCCACTTTTCAAATACAAACCCTGCTGTATCTGTTTTCCATTCATTTCCAAATTTGCAGAGTGAGCAACTTTTCTCCAAAAACCGCATGACAGACAGCCATAAGCAACCAGTGGCCACAGTCTCTCGTCATGAAGGACTTAAAGAAGATAGAGAGCAAGAGTCTCCCAATGAGAAAATTACTTTTCCTTCTGACATTGATCCTGAAGTTTTCTATGAACTGCCTGAAGAGGTACAAAAAGAACTGTTGGCTGATTGGAAGAGAATGGGATCAGATTTCCACACTGTACATAAATGAGCATGCTCCAAAAAAGGGAAAGATCATTGTTCTCAGATTAACAGTTTATTAAGCTCTTCTAAATTAAACACTAATACTTTCAATAATGTAGAAACGTAATGTGAAATGTTCCAGATAAAGCAAACATAGTTATGGGAAGAAATTCTGGCACAAAGCATAAAAATATAACAGAAATAATGTAAAATATTACCTTCCTCTCATTCCTAACATGTTTTATATTGCTTTTCAATAAAAAGAATATCATGATCAGCATTAGTATATTTTCCATACATCATGGAAACATTGGGAGGAAGATATATATGACTGTGTATAAGGAATAGAGTAGCCAAATCATTGCTATACTAGAGCAAAGAACAGGGCTTTTTCCTATGAAGTACAGAGTTGCTCAAGAAATTCATCTCGTTAGGAAATAGCCATAAAAAAATTCTACTGCCAGCTAAGCTGCTAAAAATGCATAGGTCTTGGTACTATGTACCATTTGATAAGTTGATTTTTAAAAAAATACCAAAGCAGTGTATATTCAATTAATGCTCCTTAGTATACCTAGAACCTACCACAATGCCTAGCACACAGAGGGTGCTCAGTAAATATTGAATGAATGAGTTGTGTGGCACAGGCCCCATGAGGAATTGGGTGGTGGAATATATATGTTGTAAAGAACTAGAAAGAACTCTCCATACAAGTTGATTAAGGGAAGGATGACACCAGAAATTCAAAGTGCTCTGTCTTTAGGACTGTCAGATCATAGAAGTCCACTTCCTCTGGCCTGTCTGTAAGGTTTAAAAAAAGCAAGGGATTGGATGTGTTTGAATCTTCTTTGCAGTCTTGAAGATGAAGAATTAGAGATGAGATTAAGGCTATCAGACCCCAACAGATACGCACAGTGACTACATTGATGGTATCTGCCGTTCCCCATTGTTGTTGTCCCTTTTTGCCTTCCAGATTAAAAATTGGATATAAGATTGTGGACATTTTATAATTTGCAAGGCATAGAGGGTGTTTCTAGAAGACTCCAAAGTATGGCTCAGCACTGGTGTGGAGCAGTTCTGTGATCATGTAGGTTAACATCATATCAGTGTTAATCCACTGATTGAGATTTATTATGAGCATTTATTATCACATTTAGATTTATTATGAGCATCTGAGTATTATTCACTTTCAAATATGGGTAAGCATTCTTTCTAGATGTTACCAAGTTCCATTAGTCAAAGTATGCATTTGTAATTATTGCAAAGTAAAATGTTGCACTAATCAATAATTATGAAAGCTATATATTGGAGACAACAATTTTCAGTTATTGAGTAGGGAAAGGTATTGACAGTTAATATGAGTGTTGAAGTGGTGCAAATACTCGATAACTTTATGGTAAATATTCTTTGTGCGTCAACAAAAAATGTGTGGTTATTTGTTTTGTGGCATTATTTTGTTAATAGGTTACTACAAAATTCAAGAAGTGGGGAGTTGTCACCAACCAACAAATGCCTGAAAATGTGCTTTTGTCTTCAGTAGGGAATTGAGAAAACTGTTAGCTGAGGCTGGAAGAATGATGAGGAAGTTGCTTTATTAAAAAGCTTTTACGAAACGTTTGATAAAACAGCTGTGTATGGTATCTTGGAAAACAAAGCATACCCAATGAAAGGTCATGTATGGACATGAGAGTTGGACTGTGAAGAAGGCTGAGCGCCGAAGAATTGATGCTTTTGAACTGCGGTGTTGGAGAAGACTCTTGAGAGTCCCTTGGACTGCAAGGAGATCCAACCAGTCCATTCTGAAGGAGATCAGCCCTGGGATTTCTTTGGAAGGAATGATGCTAAAGCTGAAACTTCAGTACTTTGGCCACCTCATGCGAAGAGAGTTGACTCTTTGGAAAAGACTCTGATGCTGGGAGGGATTGGGGGCAGGAGGAGAAGGGGACGACCGAGGGTGAGATGGCTGGATGGCATCACGGACTCGATGGACGTGAGTCTGAGTGAACTCTGGGAGTTGGTGATGGACAGGGAGGCCTGGCATGCTGCGATTCATGGGGTCGCAAAGAGTCAGACACGACTGAGCGACTGAACTGAACTGAACTGAATGAAAGGTCGTCTCCAGGCAAAATGTCTAAAGCGCCACCTGGTGGCTTTCAGCTATATGGGTTAAAGTGCTACATGGAAGAAAAGAGTGGAGCTTTAGAGAGAGGAGAGATGGGTAGGTTGCAAGCAGAAATTAAAGGAAACACAGAGAACCAGAACTACTAAAGTGGAAAACTTGCCTTCTGACTCTCCAGCCACCCGGGTTAACAAGGTGGCAAAGTGAGCTGTGAGCGTATGTCAAACATCGAGATTAACGGTCTCACTTCCGCACCTCTTGCATTCGTGCTCCTTTACCACGTGACTTAACAGTTTCACTAAAAAGGCAGGTTTTATTTCCTTGCTTATGGATTATGAGTTTAGCCAAGTGACATGCTTTGCCAGTGGGATGTTAGGCTTGAAAAAGCACGTGAGGTTTTTTCCACTTCCTTCCTTGCTCCTTTGCCTTCGTTGTGAGAACAGCTCCATCCCCACTGGAGGATGGAGACTCAGGAAGCAGAGTGATGTCACTCCAGTTGTTCCAGCCCAGGCCATCCTTTTTCAGATGACCCACAGCCAGTGCCAGACTTGGGATAAATAAAGTTAATTGTATGCCTCTGAGGTGTTGTGATTGTCTGTTATACATCATTATTGTAGCAATTGATATAATTTACAGTAATGTACAGAAGTCACCTTAATTTATGAAAAAGATAAAGTATGTGAAGAAAGCATTAGTGAAAAAAAGTGGCAGTGGAAAACATTTTATTCAGTTAAATACTAAAACAACCTTCAAGTGGAGGACAAAGTTGAAAGCAACTTATTAAAACGATTATTATAGATTGCCATTTTTAAAAAAGGATTTTTTATATTTGTCAAAGACCCTAAATCAAAGTTCATTCTGAAGAAACTCATATAACTGAAAAAACTCCCAGATTTTATGTACAAGGAAGTTCAGTCACTCAGTTGTGTCCGACTCTCTCTGACCCCATGAATTGCAGTATGCCAGGCCTCCCTGTCCATCACCAACTCCCCGAGTTCGCTCAAACTCATGTCCATTGAGTCGGTGATGCCATCCAGCCATCTCATCCTCTGTCGTCCCCTTCTTCTCCTGCCCCCAATCCCTCCCAGCATCAGGGTCTTTTCCAATGAGTCAACTCTTCGCATGAGGTGGCAAAAATATTGGAGTTTCAGCCTCAGCATCAGTCCTTCCAATGAACACCCAGGACTGGTCTTCTTTAGAATGGACTGGTTGGATCTCCTTGCAGTCCAAGGGACTCTCAAGAGTCTTCTCCAACACCACAGTTCAAAAGCATCAATTCTCTGGCGCTCAACTTTCTTCACAGTCCAACTCTCACATCCATACATGACCACTGGAAAAACCATAGCCTTGACTAGACAGACCTTTGTTGGTAAAGTAATATCTCTGCTTTTGAATATGCTATCTAGGTTGGTCATAACTCTCCTTCCAAGGAGTTCAGTTCAGTCGCTCAGTTGTCTCTGACTCTTTGTGACCCCGTGAATCACAGCACGCCAGGCCTCCCTGTCCATTACCATCTCCCGGAGTTCACTCAGACTCACGTCCATTGAGTCCGTGATGCCATCGAGCCATCTCATCCTTGGTCGTCCCCTTCTCCTCCTGCCTCCAATCCCTCCCAGCATCAGAGTCTTTTCCAAAGAGTCAACTCTTCGCATGAGGTGGCCAAAGTACTGGAGCTTCAGCTTTAGCATCATTCCTTCCAAAGAAATCCCAGGGCTGATCTCCTTCAGAATGGACTGGTTGGATCTTGCAGTCCAAGGGACTCTCAAGAGTCTTCTCCAACACCACAGTTCAAAAGCATCTATTCTTTGGTGCTCAGCCTTCTTCACAGTCCAATTCACATCCGTACATGACTGCAGGAAAAATCATAGCCTTGACTAGACGGACCTTAGTTGGCAAAGTAATGTCTCTGCTTTTGAATATACTATCTAGGTTGGTCATAACTTTCCTTCCAAGGAGTAAGTGTCTTTTAATTTCATGGCTGCAGTCACCATCTGCAGTGATTTTGGAGCCCCCCAAAAATAAAGTCTGACACTGTTTCCACTGTTTCCCCATCTATCTCCCATGAAGTGATGAGACCGGATGCTATGATCTTCATTTTCTGAATGTTGAGCTTTAAGCCAACGTTTTTGCTCTCCTCTTTCACTTTCATCAAGAGGCTTTTTAGCTCCTCTTCACTTTCTTCCATAAGGGTGGTGTCATCTGCATATCTGAGGTGACTGATATTTCTCCTGGCAATCTTGATTCCAGCTTGTGTTTCTTCCAGTCCAGCGTTTCTCATGATGTACTCTGCATATAAGTTAAATAAGCAGGGTGACAATATACAGCCTTGATGTACTCCTTTTCCTATTTGGAACCAGTCTGTTGTTCCATGTCCAGTTCTAACTGTTGCTTCCTGACCTGCATACAGATTTCTCAAGAGGCAGGTGAGGTGGTCTGGTATTCCCGTCTCTTTCAGAATTTTCCACAGTTCATTGTGATCCACACAGTCCAAGGCTTTGGCATAGTCATTTTCATCAAGAGGCTTTTTAGTTCCTCTTCACTTTCTGCCATAAGGGTGGTGTCATCTGCATATCTGAGGTGATTGATATTTCTCCTGGGAATCTTGATTCCAGCTTGTGCTTCTTCCAGCCCAGCGTTTCTCATGATGTACTCTGCATAGAAGTTAAATAAGCAGGGTGACAATATGCAGCCTTGACGTATCATATGTGCCACTTGAACCTGTGTGGTGAAAGTGTACAATATAGTGTCTGCAGGTATCTTCTAGAAGCTGACAAAACTGAGAAATTATTTTTTCCTGCACCCTGTCAAACTTTAAAATGTGGACTTCAGAAAAATTTAAGCAAAATTATAATATCTTTTGATAAAACTTCAGATTTATCCTTCTATCCCAGTTCATCCTACGATGGTGATAATAGGAGGGACCTTGATTTGGACAGATACTGATTTTAATACTCATCTATTTGATTAAAATGTATATTTAGTTCAATGTACTTATATTTTTATAGAATTTAAAATTATAAATTTATTCTGTTCAGTATCTCTAGATGTGAAAGACATCTAGGGTGAAACTCTTGTTGATAGTGGATGCAATTTTATATTTCACAGAGTCTTGGTACTTTTTCTGGCTTGTGAGATTAACTGCATACACTGGTATTGTTTGCTTTCTGATGTTGCAGAGAGCTCACGTTAGTGAAATGTCAGCTCTGCTGTATTGTTTTTGCTTTCATTATTTGCATTTTCAGTCCTTAGTTGCTTTATAGAAATCTTTTAAAGTCATTTCTCCATTTTCCAAGGATGTTTTTCCTTCATTAAAACTGTCAATTTAAACATACCCATAGAAAACCCAATTTTCAAAATAAACTGAAAGCCAACAGTCACTTTCAGAACTTCCACATTGTGGAACTTGTTCTTACTCCTCAGAATGACATGTACGATGTATGTGTCTCAGGACTCTTTCATAAAGGGCCAGGTATGACACTGGAGTCAAAGCACACAGTATATATTAGTAATTACTGATTCACTTTTTTGAAAAAAGAATATAAATAGAAGCTGCACTATTTTATTGCTGCACTCCAGTGGAACCCCACCCCCACCCCTTTTGCTTTTTCTACCACAGGTGCTGGAATACCTTTAAATAGCAAGCATGTGTTTCACATGTTCCACTCTTGGCTAATGAGATGTGAGCATCTTTGACTAAATGAGGGGGTTTCCAAAAAAGCTACCGTAACAGGGTGAAATCAAGTAAAATGTCTTAGCTTTTACCCTTCTTTGTCCTGCTCGTAACACTGGGGCAGAAAGGAGCTGCAAGCAAAGCAGAATTGATGTAGAGAGCCTCCCCGGTCTCAATTATCACTAGTTTTGTACTGTGCGTTCCCAGACTTCTTGTATGAGAGCTGACTGGTGAGCAGCCCTTCCTTGAACTAGCTGGTAATTCATGGTGCTGCCAGGTGGGGCTGAAAACTCATTTTGCCACTGGCTGTCACTGCCACCACCCCGGCCGGGATACCAAGGCTCCGAACCTGCCTCTGCCGGTGAAGGTGGACAGGGACCTCCTGCTCAACCTTGCAGATGCCAGGAGGCGGGGCGGCTGTGGTTTTCAGGTTGCTCTTTGGCTACAGTTCTATGGACCAGCCTTCTGAGTGTGGACACTGCTCTGTGAGGAGCAGGGCAACAGGCTCTTTCCTAAAGCCTCCCCACCCTCTTCTGATTTCTACCTGCCGTGCAGCACTGCCAGGTTGGAGGCTTCTGCAGCGCCCCGTCTTGAATATACAGACGGTAATAGGGGAACCAGAGAACTCTCTGCTAGGACGTTCCTCAGGTGCCCAGGTCCTTGACCAGTTTACAGCCTTCTTTCCATCTAAGCTGGAGTCTTCCTATGCTTGTCTGGTGAGTGCACAGTCTTCTAGTTTTAGGAGGAAAGACTTGGGAGGAATGGCCTGCTACATTCTGGCCAGACCAGAAATTGATTCATGATTCAGGATTCAGCTCCTGATGCCAGATTGTTGTTGTTGTTTGGTCACTGTTGGGGTCCTTTAATGGACCGGGACCTGGTGGTCTGGAGGCAACGATAAGAAAGTGAAAGAAAGAGGCTGATACTCCCTGTTTTATGCAGAAAACTGACAAAGTCCTTGACACAGGACGTAAGTCTCTCATGAAGGCACTGGGTGCCCTCTCGAGGAGGGGTGAAGGCACAGGGCGCCTTCTCGAGAGAATCTTAGAAGCCCGGGCAGGAGAGTGAGCAAGATGGGTCTCTGCGCTCCAAGGAATCAGCCGAAGAGAGAGAGAGAGAAAGAAAGACACGGGGACCCAAGCTCTGATGGAGCAAAGTTTCTTTAATGATTTTTCTGAGTATATATAGGCTGTAGTACAAGAAGTTTCTTTCATCAATGATAAAGATCAGAAAACCACACGTACAGTAACCGTTACCAAGGGAAGAAGGGGTGATGATGATCACAAGGTCAGGAGACAATCCCTATCTCAAGAAAGAGGATCAGGACTAAGCAGTTTTGTCGTAAAGAGAATGTTGACTAAAGGAGATTCAAGCCTGTCTCACACAATGACCCCAGGTCCTGGGAGCAGCATGTTGTTCCGCTTAAAAAGAAACAAAGGACTTGTGAGAAACAGCACGCAGGATCCTCCTGTTAAACATTCCCCGACGGGTCACTAAGAGGTGTCCGAGATTTCTGTGACCCCATGAATAGCAGCCCGCCAGGCTTTTCTGTCCATAGGATTTCCCAGGCAAGAAAACTGGAGTGGGTTGCCATGCAGTCCTCCAGGGGATCTACCTGACCCAGGGATCGAACCTGCATCTCCTGTATTGGTAGGTGGATTCTTTACCACTGATTCAGTAGGGAAGCCTGCACATTCCAGACATCAACTGTCAGACATTCTAGCGGCTTCTTTTCAATTTTTACGTTCATGTTTCCTACAGTTATTGGTTTATGCAGTAAGTAAAACAATTTAACGGAGAAGGCGATGGCACCCCACTCCAGCACTCTTGCCGGGAAAATCCCATGGACGGAGGAGCCTGGTGGGCTGCAGTCTATGGGGTCGCGAAGAGTCAGACACGACAGAACGACTTCCCTTTCACTTTTCAATTCATGCATTGGAGAAGGAAATGGCAACCCACTCCAGTGTTCTTGCCTGGAGAATCCCAGGGACGGGGGAGCCTGGTGGGCTGCCATCTATGGGGTTGCACAGAGTCGGACACAACTGAAGCGACTTAGCAGCAGCAATAGCAGCAAAACAATTTAAAATATATTTTAATCTTTAATTAATGCTGACTTCTGATTGTATATGCTTTCTTATTGATGCTTTCTGCAGAGAATTTTCCAGGGGAAAAAGCAAAAGATAAAAGTGCATTAAGAACCCTTGTTATTTAACATTATTCTTATATGAGATTAAAAACTATATTTAATGCTGTTGTCTTGTACAACTGTGTGGTCTTATTTTCACGAAGTACCTTCAGTAATTTGTTCAAGAATACTGTTTAGAAGAGCGTCACAGTATTTATGCATATTGACTTAAAAGCAAAAGGCTGTAACTGCCACACATGATTTTAAGTGGCCTCATTTCTTCTTTAGGAATGATGAATGCCCATTATGATGATATCCACGTCTTGATGGAATTTTTTGTGTCTTTATTCCATCTTTTACATTGAGCATGAAGCTTACTAAATTGGAAGGCATGGTTGCTTCAATTATTGATGGGGCCAATTTTCCTCTCATTTCTGTCTGAACAAACATCACTAGTTTGGAATATGCTGGATTCCTGTAAACAAAGGAAGGGTTTAAAAATATAAAGAATTATTAAGTTTATCTATTGAATTTACAAGTTTATAAGGAGCAGGATTCTTATTTACCATTGATTGCCAACACTGTGCTTATGACAGGGGAAATAGTACTGAAGGAAGGAAAAAACGTGGAATGATTTGCACACTCAAAATTATTTTACGTAAAAATATTAAGTAGTCAAACTGTATCTTAAAGTCTTCAGTTTTAGTTCTTTCTTGTCATTTATCGACTTTTTAAAATGATAAAAGTAATGTATGCTTATGAAAATTTAAACAGTAGAGCATTTTCATAATGCCCCTTCATTCTGTTTTCCCAGTCACTATTTACAGTGTTGACTGTATCTTTTCAGATTATTATCTATGGATATACAAAGAGAACGTGTGTACACATATGTTTATGTACCCTATATACATGTACATATACATTCTTACTTTTGCAAAAATGAGACATTTATTTTTCTGGAACTAGTTGCATTTTCCTCTTAGTATGATACCATGTACCTCTGTGTCTATACAGATCAGCTTATTGTTTTTAGTGATTGCATATGATATTTCATATTCTATTAACCAGTCCTCTGTTGACTATCGTGGAGTTATTTCTTACTTTTTGCCACAATAAATAAAGCTGTAATAAAACATCTTGTAATATATCCATTTGCACCTCTAGAAATATTTATATTGAGTTTCTAGGTCAATGTTTTTGTGTATTTAACATTTTGAAATGTTATCTCCAAGACTGTAGTATTTTATATTCTAACCCAGTGAACTTCAAACTAGAGGATACGAAGACTTTCCAAGGGGTATGAGAGGCTGAATAACATTGAAGGGAATAAGTTTTCAAATCTCTGACTTCCATATACCTTTTCTTTAAACTAATCTGAGAATATATCTCTGATGGACATGCCTGCTTTTGTTCCACCAGCCTGATCACAACAGCCTTCTTTATAGAACCTTCTGCTTTATAGAACCAAGGGATGTCTGTCATCTCCCCCAACTAAGACTGAATAGTACTAAGGTGCTTTACCTTGGCATATAAACATGAGTTGCTAAAGGAAAAATTCAATCAATTGGAAGTGAGTTAAGAAAGTGAATGATGGATGACGGTAATAAAACCTTACCATATCAATTCTTTGCTTTCAATAAAATTTAAGGATCTAATTGAGTTGTCAGCTGATAAGTCATTACAAACAATTTTTGGTTATAGGTCACTACGTAATATGGAATATAATTCAAAAGAATGTCAAGGGATTGCATGATGGCACTAGCGTTCTACTCTCCATTTTAACCCACCTGTTCATGTGAGCAAAGTTTCCTACACTTATGTTCATAAAAATGCAAAGTAGAAGTAGACTTGAGGTTGTTCTTTCTGATGGGATATCTCGAGTAGGCCTTTTGTCCCACGTTTTTTAGTTAAGTGAGTGTAAGTGATAGAAGCATGGACTCTCAAACCAGAATGCATAGTTTGAAGCTGAGCTTTGCTGTTACCTATGTGTAACCTTGAGAAAGTTACTTAATTTCTCTGGGTTTCCATTTTCTTTTCTGAAAAATGGGGATAGTAAGAGGACTACTTTATGGAGTTCTTGTGAGGATCAAATAGTTGACACTTGGTATCTGTAAACTGTAACAATGTCTCAGTTCAGTTCAGTTCAGTTCAGTCTCTCAGTGGTGTCTGACTCTTTGCGACCCCATGAATTGCCGCACGCCAGGCCTCCCTGTCCATCACCAACTCCTGGGGTTTATCCTAACTCATGTCCATTGAGTTGGTGATGACATCCAACCATCTCATCCTCTGTCGTCCCCTTCTCCTCCTGCCCTCAATCTTTCCCAGCATCAGGGTCTTTCCAAATGAGTCAGCTCTTCGTTCACGGCCAAGTATTGGAGTTTCAGCTTCAACATCATTCCTTCCAATGAACACCCAAGACTGATCTCCTTTAGGATGGACTGGTTGGATCTCCTTGCAGTCCAGGCAACTCTCAAGAGTCTTCTCCTGCACCACAGTTCAAAAGCATCAATTCTTCAGTGCTCAGCTTTCTTTATAGTCCAACTCTCACATCCATACATGACCACTGGAAAAACCATAGCCTTGACTAGACGGACCTTTGTTGGCAAAGTAACGTCTCTGCTTTTCAATATGCTGTCTAGGTTGGTCATAACTTTCCTTCCAAGGAGTAAGCGTCTTTTAATTTCATGGCTGCAATCACCGTCTGCAGTGATTTTGGAGCCCCCCAAAATAAAGTCTGACACTGTTTCCACTGTTTCCCCATCTATTTGCCATGAAGTGATGGGACCAGATGCCATGATCTTCGTATTCTGAATGTTGAGCTTTAAGCCAACTTTTCACTCTCCTCTTTCACTTTCATCAAGAGGTTCTTTAGTTCTTCTTCACTTTCTGCCATAAGGGTGATGTCATCTGCATATCTGAGGTGATTGATATTTCTACTGGCAGTCTTGATTCCAGCTTGTGCTTCCTCCAGCCCAGCATTTCTCTTGATGTACTCTGCATAGAAGTTAAATAAGCAGGGTGACAATCTACAGGCTTGATGTACTCCTTTTCCTATTTGGAACCAGTCTGTTGTTCCATGTCCAGTTCTAATTGTTTCCTCCTAACCTGCATACAGGTTTCTCAAAAGACAGGTCAGGTGGTCTGATATGCCCATCTCTTTCAGAATTTTCCACAGTTTGTTGTGATTCACACAGTCAAAGGCTTTGGCATAGTCAATAAAGCAGAAATAGATGTTTTTCTGGAATTCTCTTGCTTTTTCAATCATCCAGCAGATGTTGGCAATTTTATCTCAGGTTCCTTTGCCTTTTCTAAAACCAGCTTGAACATCAGGAAGTTCACGGTTCACGTATTGCTAAAGCCTGGCTTGGAGAATTTTGAGCATTACTTTACTAGCGTGTGAGATGAGTGCAACTGTGTGGTAGTTTGAACATTCTTTGGCATTGCCTTTCTTTGGGACTGGAATGAAAACTGACCTTTTCCAGTCCTGTGGCCAATGCTGAGTTTTCCAAATTTGCTGGCATATTGAGTGCAGCACTTTCACAGCATCATCTTTTAGGATTTGAAATAGCTCAACTGGAATTCCATCACCTCCACTAGCTTTGTTTGTAGTGATGCTTCCTAATACCCACCTCACTTCACATTCCAGGATGTCTGGCTCAAGGTGAGTGATCACACCGTTGTAATTGTCTGGGTTGTGAAGATCTTTTTTGTACAGTTCTTCTGTGTATTCTTGCCGCATCTTCTTAATATCTTCTGCTTCTTTTAGGCTTTGCTGTTTCTGTCCTTATCAAGCCCATCTTTGCATGAAATGTTCCCTTGGTATCTCTAATTTTCTTGAAGAGCTGTCAAGTCTTTCCTAGTCTATTGTTTTCCTCTATTTCTTTGCACTGATCACTGAGGAAGGCTTTCTTACCTCTCCTTGCTATTCTTTGGAACTCTGCATTCAAATGGGTTTATCTTTCCTTTCCTCCTTTGCTTTTCACTTCTCTTCTTTTCACAGCTATTTGTAAGGCCTCCTCAGACAGCCATTTTGCTTTTTTGCATTTCTTTTTCTTGGGGATGGTCTTGATCCCTGTCTCCTGTACAGTGTCACGAACCTCATTCCATAGTTCATCAGGCACTCTGTCTATCAGATGTAGGCCCTTAAATCTATTTCTCACTTCTACTGTATAATCATAAGGGATTTGATTTAGGTCATACCTGAATGGTCTAGCGGTTTTCCCTACTTTCTTCAATTTAAGTCTGAATTTTGGAATAAGGAGTTCATGATCCAAGCCACAGTCAGCTCCCGGTCTTGTTTTTGCTGACTGTATAGAGCTTCTCCATCTTTGGCTAAAAAGAATACAATCAATCTGATTTCAGTGTTGACCATCTGGTGATGTCCATGTGTAGAGTCTTCTCTTGTGTTGTTGGAAGACGGTGTTTGCTTTGACTAGTGTGTTTTCTTGGCAAAACTCTATTAGCCTTTGCCCTGCTTCATTCTGTACTCCAAGGCCAAATTTGCCTGTTACTCCAGGCATTTCTTGACTTCCTACTTTTGCATTCCAGTCCCCTATAATGAAAAGGACATCGTTTTTGGGTGTTAGTTCTAAAAGGTCTTGTAGGTCTTCACAGGACTGTTCAGCTTCTTCAGCGTTAGATACTTAGGTCACAGAAATTAAAACAAATTTTAAAAATTAGGTACTTATAGAGGTATGAGAGAAAATAAACAGTGATTGATAAAAGAACCCAAAGCATAAACACTGATTGATAAAAGAACCCAAAGCATAAACAATGATTGATGAAAGAACCCAAAGCATAAAATATATTTTATTCAGATAAAATTATGCAAGGGAAAAAGAGTAAAAATATCAGATCGAGGAGAAAAGAAATGATATAATATTTCTGACTATTAAAGGTTATATGTACTTTGAAACTGATAATGTAGTGGTAGGTTTCAAGTTGTTATGGTATTTAGTTTCTGATGAATGCACTTAAAAGGGTGATACAAACATTTTTTAAAAGTGTCAAGATTTATAGTATGCTGGAAATTTCACCCTCTTGATATAATGCTATGTAAAATTTTAATATCAACTTAAAAATGTGCAAGGCAATATAAGATTTTACAAAATTCTCTTAGAGGGGTTTGAAGACCACTGCTCCAACCAACCATATGAGCATCTATTTTCTTAAACCCTTTTCCATGCAGAGTTTAGACTATTTTACATTGTCGCAAATGGCTGGACTCATTAGCAATTTGTATGACCTTAAATCTCTATGTGAATTTACTAGGGCTTTACACACTTAACAAAGCTTTTTCAAGATTTATGGGAGAGTACATTTACTGTAGATAATATGTTTCATAAATTTACTACAGGACTTGAGCTGCACAGAAGGAAAAGGTACAGAAAAATCACTTTTTTGTCAGTATCCTTCTCCAGCAGGTTGCTAGGCAGAGTTCCCAGTCTGGGTAGAATATCTAAATTAGTTTCTCTCTCTTTTTTTTTTTTTTTGCAGTGGAAAGGGAATGGTGACAAGGTGCAAGAAGGGGACGTTGCCCGTGAAGCACACTTTAGGTTGTGTAACTTCCCAACCAGAGTCCCCACTAGCAGCTGATTCACCTACCTGATACGGAGTAATAATTTTTCCCTTGTTTTATCCTTTTCTGCTGTGGAGAATACAGTCTTGGCTATATAAACAAAATTGATAGATGGGGAGAAAGACTACATTGTCATCATCATCTGAACCAATGATCCTGTCTATCAATGTAAATATTTGTGGATTTCTTTTAGTTCTCTAATTCAGTAGAAAATATTAAGGAATATGGGTCTAAATGTCATTTTATTTTGACTTCCTTCACATACATATTTTTCTCCTACTGAGTGGTTTACATCTGACCAATATAAAGTTTTACATGTTGTTTTCTGTGCCAGTATCTTTTATTTAATATAAAGTCATTTAGCAAATATGTAAGGAAGTTGTAGAATGATATATAATGAATTGATATATATATGCATTTACAGAATATGTGTATTGGATGTCACCATCTTATCCAGTGGCTGGCCACCTGTGGGCAGAGACTTATCTCTAATTTCTCCAGCTCTTCCCTCTCTGAATTTACCTACTGGGTGGCTTATTCTGCAGGTATCTGTTCACAGTAAGTAGTCCATTGGAAAGAATATATTCAAAGTAAAGCATGATTCATTGCTGATAAATGGAACTATTATAGTTCTAGAGATTTATTTTTCATTTGCAAAAATCCTTTAATAATTCACAGAAGTGACTAATGGAGAAACATAAAGCATCAAGGTAAGGTTAACTGGAGGGCACGATGATGTCTGTGAACATGTGACTAGTGCCAGAAACTGCAAATTATACTTTACAGGGAATTATCTATTCTGATTATACTTAAGATGAAAAATACTTGAAAAATTATTTTAAAAATTGTATTTAGGGGCATTTTTTTCCCCCACAACAGGATATACCAGAAAATATTTCTGGTGAGTTAGTTAGCAAGTTACAAACTGAACTAAAAAATGGTTAAACAATAAATATATGGAAATAACACTTACTCTTGCACAGGTAAACATATATAGCCACAAGCATGGTTATAACCTCGGATGTAACTTGAGGATGGAGGAAATGCTGGAAAATCCACACTAGTAGCTAAGTGATCAAAAGAAAAATTAAAATAAAACCTATGTCACAAAGATGAAAGATTCTGTTTCCAGTAGCATATTTTCAAAAATGCATGACATAGCATTTGATTTGACACTGACATTAATTTTAACATAGGTATGTACGTTTGCACACTTGAGTGTGTACACAGGCCAAAAATGAAAAAGTATCATGCTACAAGTACTAGCATGAAAAAAGATCACTGCTGTCCTCTCCAACTTTTTCATGCTAGTACTTCTAAAGATGCTGCTACCTTTTTCATACAAGAAGAACTGTTAAAAGTATAATTTATTTACTTTCTGAGATCTGAAGCAGAAGTTACAAAGAAAAAGACTAATCTACTAGGATAGATTGTTTTGGTTTATCATTTTTTAAATAAAATATTTGATGTGTTATTTAGCCTGTCAATGGAGGCAGTTTAAATGCTCTTTTCTGCCAATTCCCTGTAGCTAACTTCACTGTATGATTAAAAATCAGTAGATTTTGTTTTAGGAATTATGCAGTGTAGCTGCAATACGGCATGTGAAGGTAGAAGGGAGAAGATCTGATTATCATCACGTTTATGATAATTATAGATACTCTTCCTAAAACCACTTTAAAATATGTATTTCTTTAGTCTGTGCAACTGAATCCTGCTCATCAGAGAATTTTCCTATATGATTTTAATATACATAATCACTTTGGTAGGAAATACAACATTAAGCTCTAGTTAGGAGACAAAATGGGAAATGTGTATGCATTTCCCATTTTCATGATCTGTTCCATCATCTTAATAGAGCCAGTTATGTTGGCAAAATGGTACTGCCAGAATTGATATTAACATATTTTTTCTCTGTTTAAAATACGGAGATTATATTTGTCTTTTTTTTTTAATATTTTGTTACATTCCACAAACAAGTATGGGTCTTTTGTGAGGCACACAGTGTGGTAGTTAGCACAGATTCCAGAAAATCAGAAAGACTTGAGCTGCTGATTAGCTATGTAACTTGATTTCTGTGAATTTCAGTTTCCTCACTGGTGAGAAAATGAATGCAAAACATTTAGCTAAAAGCAAAGTACACAGTAAGCTAAACAACAGTGGAAACATTGAGAAGAAAACTATCAGTGTTCATCAAAAACTCATTCAAAGGAAATCACTTAAAAGCAAATTCAGTAGTGATCACTGAATGACTGATTATAACTCTTCATGGATTTTATCCTCTATACTTCTTTTTGACCTTCCCTCTGACCATCAAAAATGAGACACAAATAGAATGGTTTCAAGATAGACCATAAGAGATCAATAAGACATTTGACCATATGGATCACAATAACTGTGGAAAATTCTGAGAGAGATGGGAATACCAGACCACCTGACCTGCCTCTTGAGAAATCTGTATGCAGGTCAGGAAGCAACAGTTAGAACTGGACATGGAACAACAGACTGGTTCCAAATAGGAAAAGGAGTACATCAAGGCTGTATATTGTCACCCTGCTTATTTAACTTCTATGCAGAGTACATCATGAGAAACGCTGGACTGGAAGAAACACAAGCTGGAATCAAGATTGCTGGGAGAAATATCAATCACCTCAGATATGCAGATGACACCACCCTTATGGCAGAAAGTGAAGAGGAACTAAAAAGCCTCTTGATGAAAGTGAAAGAGGAGAGTGAAAAAGTTGGCTTAAAGCTCAACATTCAGAAAACAAAGATCATGGCATCCGGTCCCATCACTTCATGGGAAATAAATGGGGAAACAGTGGAAACAGTGTCAGACTTTATTTTTGGGGGCTCCAAAATCACTGCAGATGGTGATTGCAGCCATGAAATTAAAAGACGCTTACTCCTTTGAAGAAAAGTTATGACCAACCTAGATAGCATATTCAAAAGCAGAGACATTACTTTGCTGACTAAAGTCCATCTAGTCAAGGCTGTGGTTTTTCCAGTAGTCATGTATGGATGTGAGAGTTGGACTGTGAAGAAGGCTGAGTGCTGAAGAATTGATGCTTTTGAACTGTGGTGTTGGAGAAGACTCTTGAGAGTCCCTTGGACTGTAAGGAGATCCAACCAGTCCATTCTGAAGGAGATCAGCCCTGGGATTTCTTTGGAAGGAATGATGCTAAAGCTGAAGCTCCAGTACTTTGGCCACCTCATGCGAAGAGTTGACTCTTTGGAAAAGACTCTGATGCTGGGAGGGATTTGGGGCAGGAGAAGGGGATGACAGAGGATGAGATGGCTGGATGGCATCACGGACTCGATGGACGTGAGTCTGAGTGAACTCCAGGAGTTGCTTATGGACAGGGAGGCCTGGCGTGCTGCTATTCATGGGGTCGCAAAGAGTCGGAGACAACTGAGCGACTGAACTAAACTGAACTGAAGAGATCTCTGATTCAAATGGACAGTATTTTGTGTTATAGGCAGTGAATAAGTTTTTATGTGCCCTCATTTGAAAATGAGATGATTAATGAAAGCTGTATGAAAATATGTGAGACAAATATGCGAAAGTGATGAACATCAGTTCCCAGTGGTATATACGGTCAACAGAGCTAATTGTGCGCGTGAGTGCTATTAGCAGAGCTATTACTCAGACTTGTGTTTCGAAGCTTAAAGAGTCCTACAAGTGGAAAAGAGTAATTAGCAACAGTTAACTGTCCCTGTCCCCAAGTAGTTACAGTAGGGGAAACTATTCACATAGGAATAGCGAGATTAAATTGAATTGCAGAGGAAAGAAAAGGGCTCTAGGCTACTACTGTCCTACCAAAGTTCCTTCACCATAAATTATCTTGAGTTCTAGGAGTCCAGAGATCTCTGGGGTGTAAACTGGTATGTTTTAAGTGAATAATGCAAATAGGAAGTGGTTACACATTTGCATTTTACAGAGTGACACATTTTTGGCTGGGGGTAAGGTGTAGGATAAGGCCTGGAGAAGTAAATGGCAACCCACTCCAGTTTTCTTGCCTGGGAAATCCCACGGACAGAGGAGCCTGGTGGGCTACAGTCCATGGGATCACGAAGAGTTGGACACAACTTAGCGACTGAGCAACAAGCAATGGATAAGAGTATGTTAAAACTTTCAGTTTTTAAAAGAACTGTAAGCATATGTATGAAAAGAGCTATCTAGTGGAATTTTCTTCTGGAGTTTTATCAGTTTTTAGATATACCCATTCTACATATTCAAATATAGAAGTATATATCCAAAGATCCATTTTGTTTCTTGGTAGTTTTGTGATGTGCTGTGAAGGTTTAGCCTGCAAGTATCTATCTATATTCAGTGCTGCAGGGTATATGCTGCAAAAAGGCCAGGAGATGCCACAGTCATTGGCTATGATGTAAATGGCACCTCCAGAATTAGGTTAAAAACTTCAGGCTTACCTGCATTACACATGTATTTATTGGACTCACCAAATAAATACAAGAATAATTAATTGAAAATATTCTTCCAAACTGTGCGTTAAAAGAAAAAAAATTATTAATGACTCATAGTAATTCCCAAGGGTGGGCAAATTGTTTCAACTTACAACTGATGACATCCATATTTCTTTCGTAGTGCTTCAAAGAGACTAAGTCGATAAAGTCTCTGGGGGAAATTGAGCCCATGGCAAAACTTTGTGTGATGGTATGACACAGGAATGTATCCTGAAATAAATCAAATCATAAAGATTGCAACAATTATTTAATATCTGTTCTTTGTACTGCTCCCCAAAGAATTTCACTGCCTAAGGTTGGCCTGTTTTTGGAAAAAGCAGGGCTTTGAGGTTTTAAGAATTTACCACCAAGTCAGCTTGCATTTTCAATGTTAAAGAAATATTAGATGTGTAATTATAAATGCAAGGCAACAAAAGCAAAAATAAAAGAGTGGGACTGCATTAAACTAAAATGCCTCTGCATAGCAAAGGAAACCATTAACAAAATGAAAAGGCGACCCAAAGAGTGGGAGAAAATATTTGCAAATCACATATCTAACAAGGGGTTAATATAAATTACAAATACAATAAATTTAGAAAAGAATCTTGATATTAGCTAATATTTGAATTTTTAGATGAAGAAATTGAAGCCTAACATTAAGTTACATGTAGAACTAGAGAGATGTACAGAACTAGAACCCAGGTTTCCAGATTTCCAGTACAATAGTGTGTCTGCTACTCCACACTGACTAGGTAATATATTCAGAATAATATATTGACTTAGCAGCCTGTGGTGTAAAGCCTAAAATTAAAGACCAGTATATTGCTGCTTTGACATCTGTTAAAATTGGGTCTTGAATGGCCAAACTGCAAGATCCTCTCTTCACTCTGTTCCCATAGATAAGAGCCCTTAGTCCAACAACCCTCCTTATCAGCAGGACAAGACACAGTTCCTACTTATACCTGGGTAGTGGGTTTTAGTTCCCTGCTACCCTGTAGGATTAGTCCAACAACGAAGCAGCTCCTCCTGCAAGAATCAGGGGTCACCTCAGCTTCTTGATACTACAAGGCCTGCCGTGCACAACCCCTGGTTACTCACTCTGCTACTGAATGCCACTCCCCTGTCACACTGCGGGGCATGGTGTGTCCTGGAGAGCTTAGCTGAGCTACTCCATGTACTGCTGCCCCAGCATCCATTTTGTTTGGCCAAGCAGCCTGCGGGGGATTAAACTAACACCAGCTCTCTCACGTTTAAGCATAGCCTAGATAATAGCCTACAGAGTCACAAGCAAATGTAAGTTCCTGATATGACTTCCCCAACAGCCCTTCTGATCAGCAGTCTCCCACACTTCCCAGGGCCTTCCCCTTGTGAGCCCCTTAGAGCAGACCCCCTGTGTTTATGAAAATCCTGCCCTGTTTGGTTCCAAATGATCAATCTGGCCTTAGCCTAGGAACCCCAAAGCACTCTACCCACAGACCCTCATAAAGGCGTGAGTCCACCTCTGTCTGCACCCTGCCTTGACCTCCCCACACGGGGCCCTTGACGTGTGCTGTGCACTTCCTCCAGGACTGTAATAAACTTCTCTATTTCAATTTCTTTTGTGGTCATTTGTTGAACCTGGCTCACCACTGGCATCTTGTGGCCCACCAGCAAATGTTAGTTTAACAACGTCTTCACGGTCTTCCTTTGCTGAGCTGTGATTAGTATTAGTAACAGGCTGTCGATCTTATTTGTCTAAGTGCTGGTGTCAAGTGTTTGTTTGGCCACCGCCATAACCCTAGAGCAAGAATGCCTTCCTCACCAATGGGGTGAATGAGTCAATTAAAATGCACCCTTGCAAAATGAATGCTACAAACATTCATAAGAAGGCAGGAAAATTCTTCTCATTATGTAATGTGATTCAGAGATATTATGGTGTACTGAAAAAGACATAAATCTGAATCAGGAGATCAGTGTAAGTCCTGGTTCTACCATACACTGTTTCTGTTGACCTTGGGCAAATCTAAATTTCTCTGGCCACCTGATGTGAAGAACTGACTCATTTGAAAAGACCCTGATGCTGGGAAAGATTGAAGGCGGGGGGAGAAGGAGACGACAGAGGATGAGATGGTTGGGTGTCATCACCGACTCAATGGACGTGAGTTTAAGTAAACTCTGGGAATTGGTGATGGACAGGGAGGCCTGGCATGCTGCGATTCATGGGGTGGCAAAGAGTCAGACACAACTGAGCAACTGAACTGAACTGAAATTTCTTTGAATATGTTTCCAAGTCTTTTGATGCCAAAATCTACTATACTTTCCATTATTGTAGCTGACTTGCAGCAAAAACTGAATATCTGAAAAAAAACAGAAATATCTGAAATGCTAATGAAACCGTATAATCAGTATCATACAATTATGAATGAAACAATACAGTGTTTGCATTTTCATTTGTGATAGACCAAGTTCAAATCCCAAGAGGGTCACAGACATGTGTTCTCTGTGGACAAGAACTCCAGAGCCTTTCTACAAGATGAAACTACTTTACCTTCCCGGGGTTTTCTACAACCTCACCCTCATCCCACATTTTAAAATCAGTTTAATAGAAGGAGGTACAGTTAACCTACAGAGTTCTAAATAAACGGTAAAGTGATGGCAGTTATGTGGGACATTTGTCTGATGAGTGAAATGGGCTTGGAGACTTGAAGAATCAGACTCAGTAATCTAGAATATTACAAATGCAACTGTTTCTAAAAATCATAAAAGTTTGCATTCCACCAACATTCTTCACCTTTACCATTTCCTTCTAATAAAATTATTATTAGCCAAAATATAGAAGTCACTTTTTAAAAACAGTCTACTAAGGTGTAATTTACGTATCGTGACGTCTAGCAGTCTTCATAAGTACTGGAGTGACAAGGTACTGCAGCAGAGTTCCGAGTCCCTCAGCCGACTCCCATCTTCTGTGTCTCCCCCTTCCTGCCACATCTCAGTCTCTCTCCTTTCACCCATTTCCTCTCCTGTGCTCTCAGTGTGGCCTCGCCTCACCCTGCTCTCTGCACTTCTATGCCCTATTTGCCTCTTGCATTCTGTCTTCCTTCTCTTACCTCTAGGACTTTAACTTCCTACTCCATTACCTCTATTTTTCTTTTCTCTGTTTTTATTCTTCCCCTTCATCTCTGAGATAATGTATTTGAAAGTGTTTCTAAAACCACAACCATCATAATGTTATTTCACACATGCTTTTAAAAAGTTACATGTTATTTGTTCTTAAGTCCTTAATAGTATCTACAATGTTATCTAGTGTGTTATGACTATGATAAATCTACTGACTTCTATCAACAAGGCATGCGGAATTTTTTTTCCCCTTGATGGAGGAGACAAATCCATGAGTTCAGTCCTCTCAATAACCAAAGGCACACATGTGCAGGAGAGCTGACCAGTTTCAGAATGTGGTATGCACTAAAAATAGAATAAAGCTAACTGGAACTGAACTCTCAATTGATAAAGAAAAAAGTTTTAAGCTTTTTATAAAGATTTCAACTTGATTTGAATATATAAAATACAGATGTAATAAACTGAAATCACTAAGATATAAAAGCTAAAACTGCATTAATACAGTAAAAGTCCAACATTAAACAATAAATTACCGAATCAATCTTTAGTACCATGTTGTACATTTTCAATGAATTGTCCCATCTGACTCTGTTTTCAGGTTTGAAGAGGAAATCAGATAGTTTAGATGTCAATTCTGGAATCATTCCTTCAACACGATATCTATGGTTAACAAAATAAAGAAAATTCAAAATTTAACTGAATTTAGCCTAAGTTGAAAATATGGTATCACAGTATAAAGCATACTAATTTAACAATATAAAGAAAATTTGAAGGTAATATTAGCAATTTAAAATACTAATATTCAATTGTAAGTTGTTGCTTAGTTGCTAAGTCATGTCTAACTCTTTTGTGACCCCATGGACTGTAGCCGGTCAGACTCCTCTGTCCATGGAATTCTCCAGGCAAGAATACTGGAGCAAGTTGCCATTCCCTTCTCCAGGGGATCTTCCTGACCCAGAGATTAAGCCTGTGTCTCCTGCATTGGGAGGCGGATTCTTTACCACTGAGCCACCAGGGAAGCCAGTAACAGTTTTATTTAAATATGCATTGCAGTAGTTAATATAAATTATTTGAAAATTCATTTTCAACAAATTTTGTACTGTTTCTATAGTTGTCTTTTTTAAAAATTATTTGGCTGCACCGTGTCTTAGTCGCAGCACCCAGGTGGGCTCTTTGTTGCTGTGTGCGTGTGGGCTTCCTTCTAGGTCTGGCTTGTCTCCAGAGTGCACATGCTCAGTGGTCGTGGGGAGTGAGTGTAGTTGCCCTATGGCTTGTGGGATCTCAGTTCCCCAAACAGGGATTGAACCATGTCCCCTGTATAGGGCAGTGGATGCTTAACCACTGGACCATTAGGGAAGTCCCTATCATTGTCTTTTTAAAGGGACTACTTTCATTTACAATTTTTCTAAATTCTTTCTCATAAACTTTTACATGCTCTATTTATCATAAGCCTCAAGTAACTGATGCTTGTGTGGTTGTACAGCATCTTGGGGCCTTAATTCTTAATTTAAGAATGTAATATGATATAAGCAGAGGTCAGAAAACTTTTCAGTAAAGAGCCAGATGGTAAATAATTTGGCTCTGCAGACTTCATGTTCTATGTTGCAATTATTCAACTTTATTAGTGCAGCAGGGAAAGAGCCATAGACAATATATATAATAAATGGGCCTGTCTGTATTATAATTAAACTGTCAGTTTTCACTCCAATCCCAAAGAAAGGCAATGCCAAAGAATGTTCAAACTACCATACAATTGCACTCATTTCACGTGCTAGCAAGGTAATGCTCAAAATCCCTCAAACTAGGCTTCAACAGTATGTGAACCGAGAACTTTAGATTTACAAGCTGGATTTAGAAAATGCAGGGTTTTAGAAAACCAGAGATCAAATTGCCAACATCTGTTGCATCAGAGAAAAAGCAAGGGAATTACAGAAGAACATCTATTTCTGCCTCATTGCTGCTGCTACTAAGTCGCTGCAGTCATGTCTGACTGTGTGCGACCCCACAGACGGCAACCCACCAGGCTCCCCCGTCCCTGGGATTCTCCAGGCAAGAACACTGGAGAGGGGTTGCCATTTCCTTCTCCAGTTTTCTGCTTCACTGACTTCTGCTAAAGGCTTTGACTGTGTGGATCACAACAAACTGTGGAAAATCTTTAAAGAGATGGGAATACCAGACCACCTTACCTGTCTCCTGAGAAATCTGTATGCAGGACAAGAATCAACAGTTAGAACTGGACATGAAATGATGGACTGCTTTAAAGTTGGGAAAGGAATAAGGCAACGCTGTATGTATATTGTCACCCGGCTTATTTAACTTCTATGCAGAGTACATCATGTGAAATGCTGGGCTGAATGACTCACAAGCTCTAATCAAGATTGCTGGGAGAAATATCAACAACCTCAGATATGCAGATGATACCACTCTAGAGGAAATTAACCCTGAATAGTCATTGGAAGGATTGATGCTCAATCTGAAGCTCCAAAACTTTGGCCACCTGATGGGAAGAACTGACTCATTAGAAAAGACCCTGATGCTGGGAAAGATTGAAGGCAAGAGAAGAAGGAGGTGACAGAGGATGAGATGGTTGAATGGCCTCAGTATGAGCAAGCTCCGGGAGATGGTGAAGGACCGGGAAGCCTCGCATGCTGCGGTCCATGGGGTTGGAAAGAGTAGGACACGACTGAGCTACTGAACAACAACCGCCTCCCACCGCCCCCCCCCCGGCCCCGCCCCGCCCCGCCCCGCCCCGCCCCGCCGCCCCCGCAACCCCCACCGCCCCCACCACGCCCGCCACCAAAAGAAACTGAATCAAATTTGGTTTTCTAAATAACATATCATAATCAATAAATGAACAACTCTTAAAAATACGGTTTAAAAAATGTCTGCACAATTTCCCTTAGTGTATTTGAATTTGAAACAACAGGTTCCTAAAAAATATCCTTAAAAGCAGCTTACAGAAAAAATTATAAAACAATCTGCCTGCCAATGCAAGAGACTCAGAAGACATGAGTTCGATCTCTGGGTCAGGAAGATCCCCTGGAGGAGGAAATGGCAACCCACTTCAGTATTCTTGCCAGGAAAATTCCAGGGACAGAGGAGCCTAGAGGGTTACAGTTCATGGCATTGCAAAGAGTTGGATACAACAGCGCAACTAAATGTGCAAACATGTGTACACACATACATACCCAATATCCTTAAAAGCACTTACAGAAAAAATAATATATATTTGCAAGAGAAACATATTGGGGAAATAAACTTTAAGTGGTTCACTTAATGGAAAGGTGAAATGTTAAAAGACCATAAAATACTCTAAGAAAATACCAATCTATTTTTACAGTAATTAGTTCTTGAAGTGTAAATTTCTTAGCTTTGTGAAGTATTCACTAGAAGTGATTTTTTTTCTGCCTTCAAGTTTGAAAATTCGATGGCACATATTAGTCTATTTTTATTAATCCACGTTTCAACAAAGTGACTTTATAAGTAATTTCTATTTCCTGTTCACTATCAAATAATGTCTTATAACTAATGGAGTAGCACTGAATTCTTGGAGAAGGCACTGGCAACCCACTCCAGTACTCTTGCCCGGAAAATCCCATCAACAGGCGAGCCTGGTGGGCTGCAGTCCATGGGGTCGCTAAGAGTCAGGCATGACTGAGCAACTTCACTTTCACTTTTCACTTTCATGCACTGGAGAAGGAAATGGCAACCCACTCCAGTGTTCTTGCCTGGAGAATCCCAGGGATGGGGGAGCCTGGTGGGCTGCCGTCTATGGGGCTGCACAGAGTCGGACACGACTGAAGTGATTTAGCAGCAGCAGCAGCAGCAGCACTGAATTCTAGATACATCAATGTCATTGAATTCAAAACCATGATTATAAATAGGAAATTGTACTCACAGATTTCCATGGAATTTTTTAGAAGCCTTGCTGGAAACAGTTATTTTTTTCTCAAAGAGGAATAAAAAATCCACAAATAAATTAGCTGTCAGATACAGAAAGAAATGAAATATAAAAAACAAAAAAATGAAAGTAAATTTTTTTTTGGTTTGTAAAAGAAAATATTTTAAAAAATGTCTTTGCAATGATTTGTTTTCCATTAAAAAACAAACTCTTGAAATATATTTAACTTGTTTTCTTACTGAATTCTTAACCACCTTCCAGCCTGATGTATCTTGATAGTAACCTAAAATTTCTTGAGCAGTTTGTTGGGCAAGTGCCTTATAGTCCATCTACCTGCAAATATGCAAAGTATTAAAAGCAAATGACTGGTGAGAAAGAAATCATACAAAGATTTTTTAAAATGCTGTATTTCATTTTAATACTATTTCTAAATGTCTGTCACATAGCAATGAACAATAATTCTATTTTGAATGCATGTATGCATGCATCTCTTCTTTTTTATTCAGTATTTCAAATGAGAAAATGTGATATATTACAAAGAGCAGGCTTTAGCTTTGGAGTCAGAGACTGGAGTCAAATCCTGTCTCTGCCACTGACAAATTGTAAACCACGTTATTTAAATATTTCTCTTTCCCCATTTTATCAAACTGTAAAACTGGGATAATACCTAACTCAGTAGAACTGATGTGAGGATTAAATGAAACAATGCACTTAAACATTTTACCCCTTTACCTGGCACATATTATTTCTAAGAAAGTCTTGCTTCCTTTCTCCTGTGAAGCAACATAATCTGTTGATCAGGGGTTACTGGGGCTTTATCTCTTTTAAAGTGAGTGGCAGAGGCACTGAAGGACCTGACCCCTGGCTTCCTCTGCAAAGTCAACTTCTTCCTGTTTCCTTCTCTCCCTCTTAGCACCAATCATATTGAGCTTCCTGGTTGTTCCTCAGATACAACCAAGCAACTTCCTACCTCAGGGTCTTTGTACTTGCTGTTCCCTGTGCTTGTAATGTTCTTCCTCAGTGTGTTCACAACTGACTCCTCCTCATTAGTGTCTTTGCTTAAATATTCTCTTCAGAGAGGATCAAGTTCATATCCATTCAGATCAAACAGATGTACTGAACTCTTGCTAAGGGTTAAATATTGTGGTATCTGTGGCAAAAGCAGTTGAGTATGATCCTGTTTCTGCTTTGAATGAGCTCAGGAAGGTGGTGTCTCATTGGTCCTTTGGCCCATCACCCAGTTTTCAGTTAAGGGAAGATGGCTGGTGTGGTGGAAAGAATGACAACACAGAACTGGATTCAAATCTTGGCTTTGCCATTTACCGCCAACTTTATAATTTAGGGTAAACTGCTTAGCCTTTGGACTTCAATTTTCATTTCTATAGATGCGGGATCGTAATACCTGTCTCATGGGGTTATTATGAGGATTAAGTGATTTAATATATGTAGAAGTGGTTGAAACAGTGTCAGGCCCTTCTTGGTGAGCAAAGGTTAGTTTTTGCTTTTTCTTTAAGTGGACATATTTAAATCTAGCTAAAAACAACCAACCAAAAACTCTCCTAAGAGCTGCCTGAATAAACCTTCTCACAGTTTAATTATCAGCACATGTCTTCCAGCTCTCACCTAAAGCCTTTAGGTTGGATCATAAATCTACTTTTCTCTTGTTTTAGTTCTTCAGCAAGGCGTAGCACCTAATTGACATCTATACTTGAAAAATGTTGGTAAACTGTTATAATTCCTTCTTCTTAGGAGACTCTTGGTTTCTTTACCTTTCCTAGTAGATCTAATCCAGACTCTTAATAACTACTGGGACTCTTCTCCAAATCCTGATGGATATCTCCATATCATTTAACCTGTGAAGGAACAAAAGTGGAAGCAGAATTATTTTGATCCATGAATTAGAAAATATATTTGATAATTTCCTTAATATTTTTTCAGTGTCTTTGATTTGTACTTTATGTACTCATTTGGAAACATATACTATATGTTTCCTCAATGTAAGAAAAAGGTAGTAAGAACATAAAGATAATGTTTATGAAAAGAATTTTTAAGAAATTATCTTTTAAAAGGACAGGTTTAAAAGACACTTAAGTGTGAAATGTGGATTAAAATGTCTAAGTTTTTAAGCTCATGCCACTAACAATCCTTGGTTGGTCCCTGACCTGGGCTTCTCCCAGCGTATATATCACAGTCCTTTATTTCCTACCAACAACATACTTGATACTGAAGGATCATGAAATTGCAGATTTTTTACAACATATCACTAGAATATAAGCTTTCTGCAAGGACTTTGTCTTATTCATTTTCAAATCGCTAGCACTGCTTACTGCCACAACAAACATGTGCTTAACTGAACCACTCAGCTAAATTTTATAGCTTCTGGACCTTCTCGTTTGCCAAGAAAAAAAAAAAAAGCGGGGGCGGGGGGGGGGGGGGGTGGTTAAGCCTAGTGGGCTAGAGAGGATGACGAGATGAAAAGAGCCAACGACAAGACTCCAGTTGGACAGTATTACCTGGTGGTGTAACACTGGCTGAGCAGGAACATGTTCAGATGGGGTAATGATCAAGGATATCTTCACCCACAGGGTCAGCGGAAAATAAACAGAAACCAATATTGAGATGGCATCTTTTTCTGATAACACCACTCGGTTGAAACTGGATTCTTTGCACCTCACATCCTGTCCCAGCCTTGTAAACAGGTTTCCATATGTTGTTAGGTGGCTCTTTACATCTTTTTGTATAATCTCCCTCTTTCTGGGCTGCCTGAGTGGGTCCCCAATCCGTGCTGGGTCACTGCCATTCTTCTCTGGGAATCAAGGTCCCCAAGGACTTTGTTAAGTCCCATCGCGGGCCCAACTCCCTCCTCCAATTCCGCGTCTGCTTTGAACGCGAGGGAACTGGTGGGGAGACCAGGGGAGCCGGGTTCACTGAAGGGAAGGGGAAGGCGCAGAGAGAGGGAGGGAAGAACGTGGTCTGGGGAGCGTCCCCCCGGGCCGAGTGGCTGTCTTATCCTGGGAGCGGGTTTCTGAAAGCAGGGAGGCCGAGCGTGTAGGGAGGACTGGAATGGAGGGGCTAGCTCTCAAAAGACTGAAACAGAAGCCGCCAGGGTTCCAGGTCCCCCTTTCTGCCCAGTCCCCTCTTGAAGCCTCGGGAAACTGGCCGAAGGAAGCTCAGCCTGTCATGCGTGGAGACCGGCCGCACCGAGCCGTAACCAAGACGGGGAGGACCTAGCGCGTGCAGGTCAGCAACACTGAGGTAGCCTGGGATCTCCGCACCCAGGAAGGGAAAACTACATTTCCCAGAGGCGATCGCGATCCGGCCCCTTTCTTTCCGCCCCGCCCCTCGCCCCGCCCTCTTCCGAGCACCACGCATGCGCACCGCAAGCCAGCGCCATGTTGGGTAAGTTTGAAAGCGAGCGCGGGCGTAGCGCTGGGCTGTGACGGCGGAGGGCGATCCGAGCGAGCTGAGGCGGAGGCGGGGCGGCAACCCGGTCGGGATGTTTTGTTGCGTCTCCCATCCGGTGACAGCTCAAGGCTTTCAGTGGAGAGTTGTGGACGTGTGCGCTTTTCTCGTTTTTCTTTTTTTTGGCCCTTCGTCGGTGAGTTCGGCCCATTCCTTGACAGCCTGAAGGGACGGGAGGGGAGGGCTAAGGGAAGGATAGTGGGGTGGGAGAGGGACGGCGTCTCCCGAGGCAAGGCGCGGGCTGAGAGGCCGGGTGGAAAGCGGGCAGCTACAAGAGGAGAGGCTCGGAATGGGACGGAGGGCGCCTGACCTGGCCCTCGGGCGCTTCCGGAGGCTGAAGCGGGCGGGGAGGGAGGCTCTCGGGCTTCGGGTGCCGCCGCCTCGCAAAGACTCGGCCCGCCCACTCCTGTTGTCTGATAACGGTTTAGAGAAACTGTGTCTGTGACCGCGGCGCTGGGTGGGTGGGTGGGTGGGCGGGCGGGGGATGCTGGAATCCCCGAGGGAGGTGGGTCCTAGTTCATTCAGGGCGCAAGCTTTGAACCCGAAGATGCCCCTCAGCAGGGGCGCCAGCGATCTTCGCTTTCCAGGGTCATTAAGTCTTGTTTTTTCGGCAACTACAAACGTTCATTTTCCTAACATAAATCACAGAGCCGTTCAGTCGTTTATTTCCTGTGAGCTATTACCATATTGGTTGGTTAACGCTGTACGTTCTGCGTTTGAATCAGAGGTAGTTGAAACCACTGGCCACTCGTTTCAGCATTATATTCGTCGGAATGATGGATTTCCTTTTGGAGCGGCATGCTGAAATGTTTACGGAAGAAACGGTAAGAGACAGCGAATTTGCTTCCAAAGAATTCTGTGGCGGACGTGAGGAAAAGTGGGTGGATAAAGAGTGTGGTTGTGTTGGTCATTGATGCAGAATGATGGGTGCCCAGGAGTTGACTTAAACTTTTTTCTTTTGTGTACTTTTGGAAACTTTGCCCAGTAATAATTCAGTCTTGGGTTTTCTTTTTGCTTCCTGTGAAGCAAAATAAATATAATTATTATTAAAAATAAAATAAATATAAAATTATTATAAATATAAATAAATATAAATATTATTACCCACTCACCGAGAACTGTAATCCAAGAGCTTTCCCTTTTAGGGTTTTGTTTTTGTTTTTAAGATTTTGTAAAATAAAATATAAAATTGGTAATCTGTGCTGTGTTGGAATAAGGGAGGAAACGTTTGGTCAGGTTTGTCATCCAAGCAATATTTACTTGAGATTTAAAATCATTAGGGGTGAAGAAAGGGCAAAGCTGACTTGGTCTAGCCAGTCTATAGAAGGTATACCAGTAGTATCAGAGCATTCAGGGAAATAACAATTATCTTATGTTCTACTGATGCTTCGGTTGACTACTGTAAACTCTGACCTTTTTCTCGTCTTAAACTGAAGACTTTCTCAGTGTTCTAAGATCAAATTTGACAGCTATTAAGATTACATTAAATATTGTTATAACTTAAACATTCCCAAAATTATAACCCCCGATTGAGGGCGGGAGGAGAAGGGGACGACAGAGGATGAGATGATTGAATGGCATCACTGAATCAATGGATATGAATTTGAGTAAACTCCAGGAGTTGGTGATGGAAGGGGAAGCCTGGCCTGCTGCAGTCTGTGGGGTAGCAAAGAGTTGGACATGACTGAGCGACTGAACTGAAACATGTTATAATATCATAGCATATGATAAGTCCTAGACATTAAGCTTTCATTTTTACTTCAGAAAATCCATTGATTTAACTAAAAGAATATTATGTTATTTACTGAAGTAGTCCTTGTTCATTCTGTTGCTTCTTAGGTTTTCAAATATAGATACTGTTGTTGCTAGATTAATGTAGACTGAAATTCTCTCAATTTTAATAATGGAAAAAAAGATGAGTGCATTGAGGCAATTTTTCCATACTGTTAAGTCTCCTTCAAGAGGAGGGCTGAATCTGTTTTACATGAGAATTGAAAATAGGGTAGTATCAAAAAACGAATGTCAGAAAAGGATTGTTAAAACTGCATTATTTTAGGAAAAGAACATTTTGCCAGCTTATTTCTCGGTAAGACTTGCAGTTTATTTCTTTATCGATGAATATTGTAAATTATTTTGTTTGCTTAAGTTTTTGGGGAAAAAGTTGCCTAAAGTTACATATTGGCATTTAAAATGTTGAAAGTGGATAATTAGTCTCCATTTTTCCTTCTTGTTTCAACTGTGTCATTTGATGCCTTTTAAAAGTTTATCAGGCACCTACTGTATGTAGTGTATGGTGGTGGGCTTATGAGTTGAACAATATTTTGTATAGGAGAATGTTACGTATTGTGATGTCATAGAGTGTATCAGCATAAGAAAAGAGTACATCAGTAGTTTATAGGACTTTAAAAAAGTGAGTATTCTTCCCTTGACACTTTCTATATAGTCTTAGATGATGTTTTAAAAAATGTATTTGTTTTTAGTTGGAGGATAATTACAATATTGTGTTAGTTTCTGCCATATCAACATGAATCAGCCATGCATATGTCCCCTCCTTCTTAAATCCCCTCCCACCTTCCACCCCATCTCATACCTCTAGGTTATCACAGAGCAGCAGATCTGAGCTCCCTGCATCATTCATCAGAAGATTTTTGTATATATAATTGAGCATATATTAGGTGCTCAGTACATGTTTTCTAAATCGATGATGAAAGAATTTACAGTAATTAAAATGGAAAATATATAATGTGCATTGCCTAAAAATAATTTAAGATAATGGCTTTTATTTTTTAAAGTTGTAAAAAGTTTATACAAATTTAGTAGTTTCTCTGTGTGTGGCCTATTACTCATTTTAATTGGAACTTTAATCTTTTCTTTTTGTATTATAGTTGTTTTTAGGAGAAATGAATAGAAATAACCAATTTTGAGGAAGCCATGGCAAAATCAAATACAAAACACAGAATTTGTTCTCGGCAATCTTCAGTATCTTCTCTGTTAAGCTGCAGCCTGAATGGCAGTAATTCCTCTAACTCTGGCTCTTTTCACTATAAGGATAAACTGTACAGTTCTGCATCTCAGGCTCTACAGGCCTATATTGATGATTTTGATCTAAGCCAAATGTGTCTTGGGGCAAGCACTGGAAAGATTAACATTGATAAGTGTCCTGCTGATATGCCGGAATTCTCCAACTACATTTGTAAACCAAACAATGGTATGCTTTTATCCTTTGTTTTCTTTTTGCCTGTTGATTTAAAGCATTTTGAGAGATGTATAGTAGTCTTAGAAAACTAAATGCTTCATTTTGTTCTTTTGGAGTAAAAAATAACTTGTAATGTTGTGATCTGTATATATTTCTTAAATGATTCTGTGATTTTTTGGTTCTCTGGAGTTTTGGGGTAAACATCCTCTTTTGACTTTGGAGTAGAAGCTCATAAAATGCAGCTAGTAATAGCAGATGGCTGATTCTAAACCCTTAGGCCATTCTGTTACAGTGTAATGGAAAGAACATTGACTTGGTGGTTCTAGCTTCCATTACCTAGCTTAATGACTTTAAACAAATCTCAGCCTTTCAGAATTTATACTTGATCAGTTCAGTTGAGAGGATAGGGCTGTATTAGTCTTCTTGTCTGTATTCTTGGGGCAGTAACATTCACAGGATGTTAAGGATTTTTCCTTGGTCAGAGGTCCATTGGGGCTTCCCTGGTAGATCAGTTGGTAAAGATTCCACCTACAATGCGTGAGACCTGGGTTCAGTCCCTTGGTTGGGAAGATCCCCTGGAAGAGGACATGGCAACCCACTCCACTGTTCTTGCCTAGAGAATCCCCGTGGACAGAGGAGCCTGGCAGGCTGCAGTCCATGGGGTTGCTAAGAGTCGGACGTGACTAAGCACAGCACGGTGTCGAGGTCCATGAAAACAAGTTTGGAAAATGCATCTGTTGATAACCCAGTTAACACTTGACTGACCCCTAGGGTGAAAAAAGTTTACATCAACTGTTAGAAAGAAGTGGGCAGTATATTCCAGAAGAGGAGAATTAGAACAGCTGTTCTGTGTGTGTGAATGCTATTTCAGGGTTAGCAAGCAAGAAAGCAAGTTATTTTTTCACCTAGTTTAATGACTTGTTTTTTTCCTGTGTTGCAGCCAGTTGAGTGACTGGTATTCATGTGAGTGTATTAGTGCTTTGGCTGTGTCTAGATGAAGAAACTGTAAATTAAAGAATATGTGAATATTTAGGAGGCTGGAGAGAAAAAAATTTAGCAAGTAGTTAAATTGAAGAGATGTGAAGAAAAAAACCATATCCTATTACATAAACCTATACCTTTCAGGCTTTTAATCAAAGCTTGAGTAAAGATTAAGGAAGAACAGCAAACATGATTCTTAATTCTCAATTCTCAATTCTCATTTACTGTTGAATATTATGAAGTATTTTTATATGTGATATAGGAAGATAAACAGAATTCTGCTTTGTTTTTCAGCTTTTGAAAATCGTGATGACAAAAGACATTTATCCTTATCCTATAGAGGACAGACTCTTAATGACATAGACTCCATTAGTCTAACAACTGATGATCTATTAAAGCTTCCAGCAGATGGATCATTTTCTTTCACTTATTTTGAATCAGGTCACGGAAGTAGCAAGAAAAACAGGAAACACATTGGAAGACTTAGTTCATCTGATAGAGAAAAGAATCAGAATTTTCGAGAACCAACTGCTCTCCAGGGCAAGGATAACTTAGTTACCCCACTTGTATACACAAATATAAAAGGAAGGCATTGTGGCAGGCTAAAAAACCCAAAACTCATGAATAATAAGGCTAGTAAAAGCATTTCTGTACCATCTTTATCTTTTTCCAAAAAATTATCTTTTAGGGACAGTTCAGAACACAATCTTGAAAAGAATTACCCAAGATGGCTCACTAGCCAGAAGTCTGACCTTAATATTTCAGGGATAACTAGTATACCGGACTTCAATTACCCAGTCTGGCTCTACAATCAAGACTTGTTACCTGATACAGATAGTCAAAGAATACATCAAATGTGTAAAGAAGATCAGTGTTCTCCTAGGCATAGTTACCAGGCACAAAGAACTTCTCGGCTAATGAATAAATTAGATTGTTTTGAATATTCTTTTGAACCTTCAAACATCGCACATTCCTTGAGTGAGCATAAAGGATTACTGAATGAATATAAATGTGGTCCTGAACCTAGCCAGTGTCTGTGTGAGAATCCGCTTCTTCCAGGATCCAAAAAGCCATTCAGTGGTAATTGTTCTGTTTTTTTGTGTGTTTTTACTGTTTTTAAGAACCAAAGAAAGTGCTGTAAATTTGACTAGCATCTAGGATCTGTTATATTCTTGATATAATGCTCAAGTGATATTTTTGTTTTGAACTCTTATCACCTTTATTTATGTAGTATTCTGTGACTAGAATAGTGTCTTATTTTTTCCTTTGTGTCATAACAAATGTCACATTTTAACATAGCTTGCTATTGTGGATATCTTTATATTCCAAATAATGTAAATTCTTGTTGCCTTTATAAGATTTTACTCTGCTTTGCATTTATTTTTTTCTTAAAGAATTAATGTAATCTTTTAAATTAGGTGACAAAATTGAATTGCTTATCCTGAAGGCCAAGAGAAATCTAGAGCATTGTACTGAAGAGTTACCAAAGTCTGTGAAAAAGGATGACAGTCCTTGTTCATTAGATAAACTTGAAGCGGAAAGATCATGGGAAAATATTCCTGTTACTTTGTAAGTTAAAATGCAGCATTCAGTTTTCCAAATGAAGAATGCCATGTGCACACCTGATTTCATCTTTAAGTAACTTAATGATAATTAACAATGGTAGTATCATGGTTTTTTTATAGAGCATAACTTTCAGTGTTGTTTGCTTTAGATCGCATTTTTCATTAGTTACCACAAGATGGTGATAACTTTAGGTACCTTATATAACTTTTAGTCTTTGTTACATGATCCTTTCGGTGTACTATAAAATATTGATATATGTTTAATAGGAATTAGAACCAAAAGCAACTATTTTGCAAGTGGAGAAGGCTATTAAAATTTTACTGCTTTCTTTTTTTACTTTTAAGTTTTTTTGTTTTTTTTTTTACTTTTAAGTTTTATCTCCCTCTATTCTGTTTATATTTTAGAATATTCATTTCTCTTCATTTACATTTTAATATTTTTCAATCATTATTTTCCATAAATGATGATACAATTTTTGTGTGGTAAATGTTTGAAGTTTCTAAAAGTGTTTTCATTTGTGTGCTAAACCTCTCTGTGATATAGTTGCTCAGAATAATTTAAAAAGTGTTTACCCATGAATGTGTGTAGAGGAAGAATCTAGGAAAGCTTCTTTTCTCAGTGATATTAATTCCATGTCAGAAATGCATTCTTTGTAATCCTATATCCTGTCCTAAGCTCTGATAATTTAATATCTTCAGTTGTCTAAACCTTCATTCTGTTCAGAGTTTATTTCCTGACTCCTTCTTCGATTTCTTCTCAGTTGAGCATCTTGTTTTCTTAAATGTGGACATTGATTGTAATTGCAGTTTAGAATCTTGATTCTGTCATTTCCTCGCTGAGATTTTGTACAGGTTGCTTCTACTTTGGGATTGTGAGGATTCGGTTGATTAGAAAATAAATATGAGGTACTTAGGACAGTTTCTGATTTATGACACTCCCTTGTAAATTGTAATAGTGGTGGTGATCATCCGGAATATTTTTTGTTTGTTCAGCTTCATTTCTCAACTGTTGGTTCATTAATGTGTTTAAAAAACAACAGCAACAAGTAGGATTAATAATTAGTTCACTTAATTCTTACAGTTCTCTTATTTTTCATATTTACTAATTTCTTATTATCAGTTGGTTTTATTGTGTCTGTATTTGTAAAATCCTATAGGGTGAGCAAATATCGGTGGTGTTTAAACTGAGTAAAGTTTTTGAATATACTAGATGTATTTTGTCATTAGATACTATGACTTCTGACTTGTATAATTATTGTTAATGGTTTGCCCTAGTACCATCATATTATGATGGATATGTTTTACATAAAATTATTGAAGGTATGATAAGGTATATATCTGACTTCAGTGTGATATTGACAAATTATTAATCTGTCATCAAAACCAAAATTGACTAGGTAATAGTGTGCTAAAAGAATAACCACAGCCAGAAAGTTGTTTTTGTTTTTTTGGTTTAACTTTCTGTAATAGAAAATGTCAAACACATACAAAAGTAGAGGAATAGTATGATGATTCCATATATATCCAGCACTTGTTTTTTATAATCAGATAAATGCTTTTTTGATGATAGTTGGTGGATGTACAAACTCTTTGGTAAAGAATGGGAGAAAAAACTACTTGGGAACAAGAAAAAGTTCATAGTAAAATACAAATCAGATGAGTGAATAATGAAGAACTGCTAATTACTGAGAAAAAAATTTGCATTATGATGTTTAAGTGTTTTAAGAGTCTTAGATATGTGACTACTTGAGTTAGATACACATATTGATATATAAATGAGAGAGATAGAATGAGTTTATTCTCTGCAGCTAATGGAATTTTGTTTTGAGGAAATTTTTACTTTTGCTGGGGATGCACTTTTCTTCGCCTTGAACATTAAGAAAAAAACATTTATTTATTGAACTTCTTTTAAATGTGCCAGGTATGGAGAGTTAAATTTATGTAGTGTATGAGATAAGGACTGCAAATGTAGAAACTGAGTGAAGGTAAAGTTTTGTGAAGTCATACAATGAGTGGGATTGGGATTTGCACAGGAATTTTAATTTCAGAATTAATCCTTCTCCCACTTTGATCTGTCCTTAGTGCCAGTTCTGGAGGAGAAGTCTCTCCTGTTGCTTTGATGTAGAAGCATGTAGTTCCATCTTAATAGAAACTTATAAATTTGTGGGGACTTTGTGTATTAATATTGAGTGACCAAAAATGTTTAATGGGAAAAATGTACTGCTTGTTTCAAACAAATGTGCTTTTGGAGGATACATATATTTGAAGGCTCATTTATTTAATTAAAGACTAATGTCTTCAGTTTCTTTATCTTTTTCCTTAAAGCTTTACAGGAGAAGCAAGGAGATAGGGAGTGATGAAGGAGGAAGTTTAGGGAGAAGATAAAGGAATTATCAAGCAACATCCATAGGAATCCTGTCTATAATGGTTATTTCATGGTGACCATTTAAAATGATAAGTCAGTTATATACTGTCTAATTTTTATCAATTGGGAACTTATATGCTGTCTTGTATCCTTAAATCCTAGCAAATCTCCTGTTCCTGTTAACACTGATGATAGTCCTCAAGAAATTCCAAAGACAAAGTATGCTAATGAATTCCTTGAAGATTTTTTAAATGATGATAATCAGGTGGGTGACATTAAATCTTTTTATCTTATTAAAGGAATAGTTATGACTAATTAATTAATTTCTTTAAGTTATTTGGATATTATAAAACAAAAAATGGCTCAAATCCTCTTTTCCCCAGCACATATCCATGAGACCATCACTCCTAGAATTACTGATAATTTTAGTATTCTGAAGTAGAGGGACCTGGGATTGAACTCTCTGGGGAGCCTAAATTGTCATTACAGTGATTTCTTCCCCCACCCCCCCCCGGAAAACATGTAAAACAGCACCTTACAGAGTAAATTATATTTTCCCATAGGGCAGTTGCTTATTGAGAGTTGTGTTTCTAAGATACAATTATACATCTGTTTAATTTAAAATGAGAAATTTATCACTCAGCTTTAAAAAGAATCAGCACATGTACATCTTGCAAGTAATCCTGAAACTGTAAATGTTTATATATGTACATAAGGAATGATTATAATATTTATAATTTTAATTCATGGCTGTTAAATATTGAATATACTTTTGAGATACTGACATCTGGAAGATTTGAGAGATTGAACATTCCAGACAAAAATTAGCTAAAAATTTTAATATATATCTTTTCCTTCAGTGAAATTTACTAGAGAAAGTAGAGAAAGTAGTTGTCAGAACATGTCTGACCTTAGTGCTCTAATAAGATATTATAGCAAATGCTGGGTAAGTGAAACTTAATTATCAAATATTTATTTGCCAGATAAATTTGAGTACCAAATACTTTTCTAGGAATTGTATTCCTAATAGTGAATAAGAGAAGAATCCTTGCCTCTTGGATTTTTTATTCCAAGTTGGACAGAGGAGCTATATCAAAATGAAATAGGTAATGGTGACTGAATAACAACAGCAAACAGTGATACATAAGTGCTGTGCTCAGACATGTCTGACTCTTTGCAGCCCGGTGAACTACAGCCCACCCGTCTCCTCTGTTCATGGGATTTCTCAGGCAAGAATACTGGAGTGGGTTGCCATTTCCTACTCCAGGGGATCTTCCTAACCCGGGGATTGAACCTGTGTCTCCTGCATTGGCAGATGGATTCTTTACACCATTGTGCTACCTGGGAAGCCCATGTATAAAGGAGAGTCTTACAGATGTTGTGAAGAAAAACTGATTGAGACAGAGAAACGAGGGCAGAGAAATTTTAGCTGGAGTGGGCAGGAACGGCCTCTCTTGTGAGGTGATGTTTGCACCCAAACCTAAAATGAGTGAGTAAGTCATACATGTACTCATAGGGAAATAACTTTTCGTTTAGAGGGAATCGTAAGTGCAGAAACCCCAAGGCAGAAAAAGGTTCAAGGAAAATCAGAGTCCAGTCAGTGTAGCTCAGTCAGAATGAGCAAGGAAGAATGGTTAAGAGATAAGATGGTAACCAGGAGTCAGATCGTGTAGGTATGTAAGCAATGGAATGAAGATTTTACATTTTAAGTGAGATGGAAAGTGCCTGGAGTACTTTGGAGGAATGAAATGAGCAGATCTACATTTTACAATATAAAGTGGCAGTGGTATGCAACATAGACTTGAGAGGAGCTGGGGAAGGACAAAGAACCCAGTTAGGAGGCTTTAGCCATCTTCCAGAATAGGGATTGTAAAGGCTTGGGTTAGGTGGGGACGTTAGAAGTGGTCAGAAATAGACTTGTGATGTGTTCTTAACTGGGTAGGATGGAGACAGAAGATTCAAAGAGTGAGTCCAAGATGTTTGAGCCAAACAACTAAAGCAGTGGGTGGTACAGTTTACTTAGTTGAAGTGAACCCTGGTAAAGGAACAGATCTGCGTAAATTTTGTAAAGTTTGAGATGGGTGACCATTAAATACTAACCGGCCAATTCCTTTTCTTCTGCCTTTACACACACACCACCTCACTACCACTGTGTTTTTAAATTTTTAAATAGTTTTAAATTTATAGAAGGTTGCAAAAATAATACAGATAGTTCCTGCCACCCTTCTCTCAGCTTCTCTAATGTTAACATCTCACTGACCATAGTGTAATTTTCACATTGGCATAATACTGTTACTGAAACCACAGACCTTATTCTGATTTCACCAGTTTTCCTGCCAATGTCCTGTTGCAAGATGTAGCATTGCATTTAGTTGTCATATCTCCTCAATCTGCTTCAGTCTTGACAATTCCTCAGTCTTGTCTGTCATGATCTTGACACTTTTGAAGACTTAATAGTTAGTTGGTTTTTTTCTGTAGATTGTTCCTCAGTGGGGTTTATCAAGTTTTCTCATGATTAGACTGGGGTTATGAATTTTTGGCAAGAATGCAACAGAAATCATGCTGTGCCCTTCTCAGTGCATCATATCAGAGGGGTCATGATGTCACTGATAATACTGATGATGTGTCTTCGTTCAGGCTACTGTAGTAAATATGCTGTAGACCAGGTGGCTTAATAGCAGACATTTGTTTCTCACGTTTCTGGAGGCTGAGAAGTTCAGATGAAGGTGTCTGATGAGATCCTGCTTCCTTGTCTTCAGGTGGCCATCTTCTGGTATGCTCATGTGGCAGAGAGCAGAGAGGGAGCAAGCTTTCTGTGTCTTTCCCTGTAAAGTCACTAATACCGCTCTTGAGAATTCCACCTTCATGACCTAGTTCCTTCATAGAAGCCCCTCCTCCAAGTGCCGTCACATTGGGATTAATTCAAATTGCACATTTGAATTGTAGGGGGCACACACATTCAGTCCAGAGCAGTATACTGATATGATAATATGTAATTATGATAGAAATTTATTTTTATATTTATTTATGGATAATTTATATTTATTATAGATAAAACTATAATCATATGTTAGTACTGGTGATATTAGTCTTGAACATATGGTGCCTACTGGCTTTCATTTTAGTAAAATTACAGTTTCCCCTTGTAATTAATAAATATCTTAGAGGAGATGCTATGAGACTGTGCAAGTATTAATAGTCTCAAACTTCCATCCACTGTTTTTAGCATCATTGGTGGATCTTGTTTCTTCGTCTGAATTATTAGTTGAAATTCTTGTGTAATGAGCTCTTCCTCCCCTCCCCATTTATTAAACTGTTTTTATTGGGACTCAAGATTTTTTTTAAACTTCTTATTTTGTATTGGGGTATAGCTGATTAACAATTTTGTGAAAGTTTCAGGTGACCGGCAAAGGGACGCAGCCATATATATACACGTATCCATTCTCCCCCAAATTCCCCTCCCATCCAGGCTGTTACATAACATTGAGCAGAGTTCCATGTGCTGTACAATAGGTCCTTGTTGGTTATCTGTTTTAAATAGATAGTGTGTACATGTCCATCCAAACTCCCTAACTATCCCTTCCCCCCAACATCCCCCCCCAACCCCCCAAGCAACCATAAGTTCGTTCTCTAAATCTGGGGACTTACAGATATTTAATTCTCAGTTTGAAGGAAAGAAAAGTGAAAGTGAAGTTGCTCAGTCGTGTCCGACTCTCTGTTACCCCATGGACTGTAACTTGCCAGGCTCCTTTGTCCATGGGATTTTCCAAGCAAGAATACTGGAGTGAGTTGCCATTTCCTTCGTCAGGGGATCTTCCCTACCCAGGGATCGAACCTGGATCTCCCACACTGAAGGCAGATGCTTTACCGTCTGAGCTACCAGGGAAGCCTGGTATTATTTTCTAGGTTTACAATATAATAATATTATTTTGCTGCTTAAATTGTTCCAGTTTAGGCCATAAGAGTTGCTTCAGGTTGGCTCTTGTGTCCTTTCGACATGTCCCTATCATTTTTTGAGGAGTTCTTTGAGGAGCCATGGTTTCTCTTTATTTGGAAACTGTGTTTAGAAACTAAGATCCAGGCGTGAGTTGTGCTTATTGCTCCTGGGTTGTTCTTTATGCTAGACTTTCTCAGCAGGCAGACTTAGAAAACATGTTTAGTAACCCACATATACATGTATACATGTTTCTATATCTATTTATATATGTATTAATATATTTTATGTGTAGGTATAAAATCATGAGTTCATACTAATACTAATTCCAGTTCAATACCACGGTATTAGTTTTAGCCCTTTCTGTTCTTTATTTGTAACTTCTTTCTCCTCTGGTAAGAATCTCTGCCCTTATTATCTATAATAGATTTACTTGTTTTTTTCAGGCTTAGCATATGCATAGTTTCAGAATTGCTGTAAGAAATAGATTTACTAGCTATGTTATATTGTTTATGTGTGATTCTTTTTGTCTTGGAGGCTTCCCTAGTAGCTCAGACAGTAAAGCATCTGCCTGCAATGGAGAAGACCTAGGTTTAATTCCTGGGTCGGGAAAATCCCCTGGAGAAGGAAATGGCAACCCACTCCAGTATTCTTGCCTGGAGAATTCCATGGACAGAGGAGCCTGGTGCGCTGTAGTCCATGGGGTCTCAAAGAGTCGGACACGACTGAGCGACTAACACACACACACACTTTTTGTCTTTAGCCGTATGATATCCAGTCAAAGTATTCTTTTCCAAAGTTACCTTGGTTAATTATTTTCTGCTCAGCTCCTTTCAGTGTGGTCATGTTGTTCATTTGTAATACTGTTAGGTCATTTTCTTATTGTGTAAATTGGGTTATTCCCACATTTTGTGTGGTTTAAATGGTTGTTTTTTGAATATGTGAAACAGTACTATAGTTCTAAGAGTCAAAGCTATACCAAAAGATGTACTCAGAGGCATTCACTCCCAGCATTTTATGCCAAGTCTCAGAACAAATTCTATCAAACGTACTGAACAGCATTTATTAAACATTTATTCATGAATGACACATAATAGTTCATACAATCTGTTTTTTTTAGTTTTCTTGTTTTTGGTTCTCTGACCACAATTTTGCCTGAAAGGTTCACTCAAGGCAGACACCAAATTTCAGAGGGAAGCTTTTGTAACTTTTATGATTAGCATTAGGCAACTAGAATTTCTTCTAAACCAGTGACTGGATGCATATCATTTAGAGATAACGCCTCAAGTGCTGTCTCCAAGGTTGTAGGAGTATAAACCAAACTGAATCCTTATGCTGTTTCTTTTTCTTCTTCTTTTTTAAAATTTTGGTAAAGTATTCATAATATTTTGACCATTTTTAAGGGTATAGTATATAGTTCCGTGTGGTAAGTATCTTTACATTGTTGTGTACCCATCACCTCTATCTGTTGCTAGGACTTTTTCATCTTTACCCACTGAGACTCTGTATACATTAAACACTTAACTACCCATGCCTGTTTACCCCCATGCCTATTTACTACCCTCTGCTGGCACCGTTCTACTTTCTCTTGATAAAGTTGATTATTCTGGAAACCATGTATGTTTTAGTCTGCTGAGGCTTCCATAACAAAATGCCATAGGCTAGATGGCTTAAACAACAGATACTCAGTTCTCACAGTTTTGGGGGTGGGATTATCTCAGATAAAGATGCTAGCTTCTTATTTTGCTGGTGAAGGCCCTTTCCCTAACTTGCAGACAAACCACCTTCCCACTTGTCCTCACATGGCCTTTCCTTGGTCTCTTAATCCTATAGTTATCAGAGTCCCACCTTTATGACCTCACTAAACTTAATTACCTCCTTATAGCCCTATCTCTCAATACAGCCACATTCAGAGTTAGGTTTTGTCATGAATTTCGGGGGTGGGGTGGGGTGGGGTGGCGGGGAGGACACAGATTGAATCCATAGCATAGTGTAAGATGAATCATATTATATTTTTCTTTTTGTTATCGACTTATTTCATTTAGTGTAATGTCAAGGTTCCCTTGTTCCCTGTTGTATCAGAATTTCCTTCCTTTCTTAGAATGAAGAGTACACCATTGTGTATTTGAAATGCTAGTTCTTGTTCAGTTGATATCAGCTTCATTTACACACTTGAAAGGAGCATGTTGGCTTACCTGCTTCTAAGGACCTTTCACTTGTAAAAATCTATGATTTTAAATGTGGTAAAAGAATGTGTTGCAGATGTAAACATGCACCATTCATTGTAAAAGAACAAGGGCTAGAAAGGATATGCCAACATTTTGATAATGATTGTCTTTAAGTGACTCCATCTGGGGACTGGGAAAGAGGAAGTTGAGTTACAGTTTTGATTTGGTAAAACACTTTATTGACATGTATTATTTGGATTTTGCATTAAGTTTATATTGTGGGGAAATAATGCAGAATATAACTTTTCCCCTTGTGAATTTGAGTGGTTTATTATTCATGTGTTTTAACTTTAGAGTGGTACCCTTTCTGGAGGGAAACATCATGGACCTGTTGAAGCCCTGAAGCAAATGTTATTTAATCTTCAGGCAGTGCAAGAAAGTTTCAATCAGAATAAAACTGCAGAGCCAAAAGGAGAAATTAAACAAGTGAGCATAAACTTAATTTATGAATTGAAATCTATGAATGCAAATTGAGATCTGTGAAGGATAGGATTTCCTCCTAGATCTTTTTGTAGATTTTCCCTCTAGTTTTTAATAAGCATGGTATATAGTGAACAAACATTTAGAGGCATACTTTAGGACCGTTGCAAAATAGTTATATTTTTAGAATTAAAAGTATATATATTTAAGCTTTACTGAAAATTATTTACTAGATTTATTTCCTTGGGAATACAGATGATATTTTTAATGTGTTCTTATTAATCACATATTAAATAGCATTTATGTTTGTAATTATATAATATTTTCACTATTTCATTATATTTGGTGTTTTCAATAATAGATCTCAGAAGATGATCTCTCTAAATTACAGTTGAAGGAAAGTATGGCTCCTATTACTAGGTCACTTCAAAAGTAAGTGTTCTCTGTTAATTTCTGAGTATGCTATGAATACAAATCTGTTTTAGTCATTGCTCTGATTGAAATCAGAAGGTTACAGGATGGAATTAAGTAGCTCTAAGAAGGAAGACATGTACTAGGTATATTTAAGCTTCCTAGAGCATGTTGTTTAACCCTGAGACTTTTCTCTTAAACGTGTGCTATTTTCTATTTAAAATATTCTTAGGGCTTAATGAGATAACTGGACACTTAAAATATAATAGATGGGAATGGCCTGGAGAAATTTTCTTTTTCCCTTCTGAGTAACATCAACAGTTTGAGAGAGCATTGGTGTGGGTATTCTGGATGAACAGCTTGTGCTTGAAACATGTTGTCCTGTGTTCTCTCTAGAAGAGATAAGTAATCATATCGTTGTTTGATAATGTCTCTGAAGAAATCTAAAGGGAATATAATGGCCTGGATGTAAAGATAGGTCCAGATGCCCTAAGGTGTTAATCTACTTATTTTCTTAGTTACATTATCTTAAAAGTTGGAAAGAATGCAGTCTTTCCTATAGTCATGATGTTGATAGACGAGAAAGTTATATTTTATGGATTTGGTTATGTGAATATGAAGTGCCCTCAAAAGATGGAATATGCAGCTTAGTAAACACTAAGATTAAAATTTTTTACTTTGTAACATTATTTTGCTTGGCTGTAAGTGGGCTAGACAAATACTGACTACCTTTTGTCCTTTCAGAATTGCTTAGGATTCTCTTATGTAAGGAAGCAGTAAAAAAGTGAAACCCTAGACATGTAAATTTACAATTGTCATGAGAAAGATATGTATATCATTTTTGTTTTCATATAATCCCTCTTTCTTTGTTGCTTGCCATAGTCTTGGCTATAATGTTTCATATCTAATAGGATTCAGTGAGTAATGATACTAATAACTAACCTTTATTGGACATTTACCAAGTGTCAATGTTCTTAGTGCTTTTGTGTGTAATTCATGTGATTTTTTTCAAGCCTGTGAGGTAAGTACTATTATTTGTTTCATAATACAGATCAAGTAATAAAGTAACTTGCCCAAGGCTGCCTGGCTAGTAAAACAGCACTGGAATTCAAACCAGACAGATTCTAGTCTGTGTCCCTAATACTACTCTCATTAATGATAGTGGTGCATTATCCTTTTAGTCTCCATGCAGTGCCTCAGTTGATTATCTTGGATAAAGATAAAATTCTGCTTTAAAATTTAAAGTAGATGACCTCAAGCTTTCCAAAGTTCTTAAAAACATTGATATTGAACTTGTGTCACAAGACTTAAGTGTATTTTCTGAGTTAAAGTACATAGCCCAGAAGATGTTTTTCTTGGTGGAAATAAACTCTTAACCATATGTAATTAACCACAAAAATTGATAATGATTGTACAGGACCATTTTCTATAATTTTTTTTATAGTAATAACTTTTTTCTAGCTTAGATCATTAGTAATCTTGTCTACAGAAGGCCAATTTTAGAGAGTAAGAGTACAGTTTTGTTAGATGAGTCTTAGATGTTGATTCTTTTGGATTAGCTGAAGCAACCTTAATTTGGCTTTTATTTTACATTTTGAAAGTATTATCAGTAAAGCATTTGTAGTATTATGAAGTAAGTTTAGATTTATGAAGAAAGCATGTCATTTCCCCTCTCCCCCTTATTTTCAGTCTTTAGATAAGACTGATTTAAGGACAAGTTAAAATTAATTCAGTCTCAGAATTCCTCTTACTAGACTGCAAAATATTGTTTCAGATGATGGTCATCTTTTCATACTTTAAAGGAACCCAACTTTTGCAGAAGTTATAGGTTGTATTTTAGGTGCTTTAATTACTTTTCTAGGGTGTTTCTCCCCAATCCTCAAATAACTGGATTTTCTTTCTAACAGTTTGGATTGCTAACCAGTTCATTAAAATATCTTTTCTAACTTTAGAAAACTCCAAGATCTTAGTATGGGTTCTGTTTACTCCCCTGGACACAGTTTTCTTAGGTTCCTATTAGAAATAACAGAGACAAGGATTCACTGGAACTGAAGTATAAATGGCTGATACAGCTTAAGATGTTATTTTTTCCAGAAAGATTTTGCTTTTAGTAGGAATCACAGTTATATTTGTTTTGTATCCCTATAATACTTACTTTTGTCTTATGTATTTGCATATTAAAATTATCATCTTTAAGCAAATGAAAGAATTGGGTTTTGAGCCAGTACCTTTTCTAAGATCTTTTATTATGTCATATAAGCTTAGGCTGATTGTAAAAAATGAGCAGTTGCATATTGTTCACACGCTATAAAGGTGAGCAATGGTGGATGATTACAGAATTATCAGTCCTCCAAAAATAATTTGGTTTTGGCCTCAGGACATGTAGTTTTATATATTAATTGGAGATGAATGTGTAAGAATTCTCAATAATAAAGGTCATGCTGTGAAGACCATGCTTAATGATAGCTGGAAAATTGTCTTGTTTCTCAGATCTCCTCTCCTGCTCAGTTTTCTGGTGTTCGTTCTATACTAGGGATAGACAGAATTAGCTCTCAGACTTGCAAAACATGACCCTAAAGCAAAGATTTTTCTTTATTCTAATGTGCTCGTGTGTTACTCAGATCTAGAAAATAGTAGGCAGTTTGTCCTGAAAAGCCTTTTGTTCAGTTCTTGCTGAATACTAGGCTGAATATTGGTCAGTAAACATAGTATTTAAGAGAACAACCAATATAGTAGTACTAATAGAAAAGCAAATGCAAGATATCAATCAGTAAATTAAAATATAGCTGAATTGTCATCATATAATCAGTGTTGCTGAGTTTCTGGGGGTTGATTTGTATGTATTTGAATGGTCATTGGTAGATGCATTGTCACAATAAGAAATAAGTTTTTAAATTTCAATTTTTAAGGTGAGTGATTATTCAGTGTTGTAATATAATCCTTAAGTTGATCTTTTCCCATTAACCTGTTTTTTCACTTTTTAACAAAGAAAATCAAGAAAAATTTCCTTTTGTAATTTTATCCTTCCCTTCTCCCTTACTTACCTTTGAAATACCAATCACTTTTGATAGTCTCTTTTCTAAGTAAATGGCTTTATTCTCAAAAGAGTTAGATGAAAGGAACTGCCAACTGGTTGTATAACTGAGGTAGAGCGACTAAAGGTTTCGTATTTCTACTTAGCTTTTTTATTCCTTTCCATTATTACCCATCACCCCCCCTTTCTACCTGACATTGTGTTTTAAAGGCATAAAATATACTACATGGGATTAGAAAGGAAACCAGTTATAGTGAATTAATTATCAAAATATTTAAATATATTTCTGATTAGTAATAATATATGCTTCTCTATTGGACTTAAAATAAGACAATACATTTAAAATACAGGTAAGTTAAAATTCATTTTGTAAAAACATGTATTATTGTGAAGGTCTTTTGCATAACTTGAATAAAAGCATTAAACAATTGTGTGGTCTTTTACTTAACCTTTCACATGTTGATCAGCAAACAGTTAAAGAGAATATTGGAAGACATTGATGTCTAGGTCACCACTGAGACTTCGCTGTTTGGTGGATGAACAAATAGACTTAAGATTTTCTAATAGTTACCTAGTTATGTCATATGAACTTTTGGACTGAGACAGAAAGAATGAGAGTACCTGTGTTATAGCAGTGGATTTAATAACTTGTAATTTTGTAACTATTATATAACTTGTAATTTTGGAATAGTCATGAGTATAGAACATACCTGCAATGCCTATGTGATATGAAAATATCTCTGACTTCTGTAGCATATGAGATCACTTTGGTCTGTTGCTTACATTCATAATGGAAGGAAATGCTAATATAGCATTTAGTGAAAATAAAGATAATCCCCCCCCATCCCTTTGTATAGATCCTTAAAATCTAAAGAATCTGTGGTCCTCCAATTTGTAAACAATAAGATCGGATTCTAGCCACTTGTCTTTCAGTCTCTTGAATCACAGCCTGAAAAGAAAAAGGAAGATAAGCCCCAAGTATTATATTTACAGGTTATATTCTTCCTTATAAATGTGTGTCTAGGAAGAAGAAAATTCTTTAAGTAGAGAGGGATTACTATAGGATGTAGAAATAATAAAGTCTAGTTTGACCTGTAATTGCTTAGTAATAACCCTGGGTGAGTTATTGTCATTTAGTTAATGAAGATGACAATCTCAAAAATTAACAGAAGCTGTTGAATGGGTGCCAGAATTCAGATTCTTATTACATTTGAGTGTCTGAGAAGTAGAGTACGGGGAAATAGATGTGATGTAATATAGTAATTAACACTACTAGTTTTCTCCATCTTACTCTTGGTAAAGTGGAGTATGTATTTGATTTATTATACAGCATTGTAACTTTTCACAAATTTTTCACCTTAAAGATTACTGCACCTCTCATAATTGTTTTATTATTTCTGTTTTTCTTAGTCTCTTGTTTATCAGAGACATATTTTTGGATGGTTGATTAACTTATATTTTCTGAGTGATCCTCAAGGATCTGAAGGGTAGGGGAGAGGGAAAACTGGAAGAATACTTTCAGTGGAATACTGGAAAGTTAAGGGTCCCTGTCTTGTTGGTTTGTCTGAGGAATGATTGGGAAGACCAGGTTGCTGGTGTTATTCAATGTAATTATCATTTGTTTTCCCCATGCTCAATAAAAATGAGTTTTCCTCAATTGTAACTGATTATTTAGTGCTATTTTTAAAATTTTAGCTGCCTTGAATAATGTATATGTTAAAAATGAATTATGTCCTTTATTCCTAAATGCTATACATAGTATATCAAAAGGCATCATCTCACTCTGAAAATCACATGGAAAAGATGTTTTAAGTGTGATACAAAGGATACCTGTTATTGTTTTTATTAGCCTACTTGGTACACTTAAAAAGAAAATCTTTAAATGTCATACATAAGTTTTTATGTGTTTATAGAATTTTAGGTGAGTTATTTTAGCCCTGAGTAACTCAGATTGCAAGGTCTTGTAAAGAAAAACTTTCATAGTTTTGATGCTAAACATTTTCCATAACTTTATCTCTCATACTGATTTTGAAGTTAATAAACAATGTAATGACCCTTTCTTACTGTCTGCATTACCTATGCAGTCCTTGATGTTGGTTGATAATGTGTTTTATACTTTTTAATGAAGGGCTTTGCACCATTTATCTCGCCTGAGAGACCTGGTTGATGATACCAGTGGGAAACAGTCACCGAAAATATGAAGAGGAAAATAAAAGTTTAACCAATAAATAGTCACCACAGAACAAAATGTATTTTTTTCATATCGCTTAAACTGACAGTTAACTATAAGCCATATGTTATTCTGTGATTGGTTCAAGTATTACATATTTTTTAAAAACCAGACTTGAAAACGTCCGTATATTTTTTTGTGACCTCTCCTCATTTTATGCCAAAATACCAGAGGTGAATTGGGAGGACGCATAGTCCTAGTCTGACTTTGGTCTTCAGGTTGTCATATGTCGAACAGTCAAAGATGGATGATTTCTGTTCTTGAAGCTTACATGGACTTAAACCTTCTTCAGCATCCTCATGATTTTATTATCTGATTCTGGATCATTTAGAAGCTTTTCTTGGTTTCTGTCCAAAATCTTTTAAGTTAAATAGACTCATAAAGGTAACATCCAATGTAAGGAACTTAAGGAATATCAAAATTGTTGATGTATCTTATCCATATGGAAATATGTTACTTTCAAGTTTCATAAAGCAAACATTTAAGAATATGTTGTATTTGCAAATAACATTAATTGATACAGTGCTAAAAGGAATTTTTTTTTGAGAGCACATACATTTTATTTACAAGTAATAACTATACATTTTTGTTATATATGGCATTTATATACAATAGCATAAATATTTTATAAATATACACATATGCACTTAAGATTTTTTTACTGATAAAATGCACAACCAACAAACTTTGGAGAGGCCTGCTCTAAAATAAGCAGCAAGGCAAGCACTGGTGGGTAGCATGTTCAGTTTTATACGTGGAGATCCAGGAGCCAGCCAAGGGTGGTGAACTCAACCCTCGGCCTGACCAAGGGTCATGTGAGTTACACATGATATATGGCTCTCTGCTATACGGGTTATACTGTAACAAATCCGGTTGCTGGGCGCTGCCAGGAATGTTGTTTTATATTATGAATTCCAGGAAAACCTCATTTAATTAATGCTTTGATTTTATGTGAGAATATTTGACAGTACTTGACAGTTTTTAAAACATTTTGCGAGGGGATATTTAAGAATTTAACATTTTGATATTTCTTAGATTTAAATTTTGAGGTTAGCTCAAACTAGTAAAAACTGTATTTGACCGATTGCTTTATGAAATTTGGTAACTGAAATGACGGTGGAAAATCAGTAACTATATTAAAGCTATTTTGTAAATGCTGAACTTTAAAGCAATCTGTAGTCTTGAAGATTTGTCACTAGCTAGAACTAAACAGAGCTCTCTAATTTTGCAACTTCTATCAAGTGGACTTCTGATAAGCAGGAGCCATGTTTACTCACAAAATGAAGAAATGTCATAATACGTGGCAAAGTATATTTAAAGAGCCTGATGAGCTTAAAGAGTATGTTTGTATGTATACAAATTAACACTACTCAGATTTTGGAGCATTTTTTGCTAGTACCTTTACTGTCAAATAAGAATTTCGAAGCATATTGGGTGAAAGAATTTCTGCCCCCCACCCCCACCACCTCAATTTAAAACACCACATAAAGACCTTTGTTGCAGAAATTACATGTCAAAGACGGTAGAGTGAATCCTGTCTTTTTTCCCTTGCCTGGTGAATCAGTCACTACTGTTCTTTTTGCCCAGTTTGAGAGTCACTTGCTAGTAAGTTTGTTTTGTTTACTCTGGATGTGTTTTTGCCACCGACATTCAATTTTCTGATTATGGTCTTTTGCTTCACAGCAAATAGTTTGCATACAATGAAACAAGACATTGCTTTGATGATTGTAATGTGGTTGGCTGGTAAGTGTGGATGGGTTGATTTTAAGTTGGATGAATTGAGCTTTTTAAGTGGATGAATGAATGGATCCGAGTTGAGCATGTTTCAGGGAAATCCAGGATTTGACGAATTCTAAAGGCACAGCAGATACCAGATAATTATGTATTACATGTTGATCAGACGTGATATATTTAGTGTACATAGAAGGAATCTGCAAAGGGACTGTGCTTAAAGACTCTGTAACACTGATTTGGTTAGTGCTTCATTTGCAAAAACATATCTCCAATACTAAATAAGATAAACTTGTTCTAGAATTTTAACTAATATTTTAAGAAACTTGATGATACTTATCCCAAAGTGTTTTTTGTACTAAATATGGAAGTTTTAAGTTTTTAGCAAAAAAGAGAAAACTTTAAATGATTAATTGTAACATTTAAAAAAATATATCAGTGATTGAATAATAAAAATGTAAATGATAAATGTTCAATAAATTATTTAAGGAATTTAATTAATTAAATATTTTAGCATTTATTATTTTGAAATTTCCAAAGGAAAAAAGAAGACAACAGTATTGAGACAACTGAGTTGGGAATTTAAGGCAATTAGATGGCATTGTGAATATAAGGCTTTATCAACCTTTTTCTCTTTTAGGTGTATTGGAAAATATTGAATAGAAAAAGTGATAAAACTTTAATGACATTTCAAGTTTTTAATTGAGTATGAAAAAATTGAACAAACCTAATTACAAAAATTATCTGAGATCCAGGGGTAAAACTGTGATGAATATGTGAAGACTTGAACTTAACTACATTTTCTTTATTATCAGTAGGAACTCTTCAGTTTTTTCTGGGATAATTTATTTCAGATTTGTAGAGATTTCTGACCATGTTGAGGAACTCTGTGTTGGGTTAATTTGGGTTATGTGTTTCTCTCTAGTTTTGTTATTTTTTGTTGAAGTTTATAAATGTGGGTTTTGGTGGGTATTTTGTATATTTAATGTTTGGGATAATGTTAAATCATATGTAGTTATACCAAAATGTTGCCTGAAGTTAAGTCATGGCAAGATTTTCTTCCCCCAATGTTTTGAATATGTGGAATCGCTCATAGTTTTGATTTTATGTTTCCTCTTTTTCTGTCCCGCTTTTCACAATGTCTCAAAATCTCTTTGGTAGAAGTCCTCTCAGAAGTAAACTTGCCAAGGGGGTGGGCTGAATTGGGGGATTGGGATTGACCTGTGTAATACATTGTGTTGTGCTGTGCTTAGTCGCTCAGTCATGTCTGACTCTCTGTGGCTCCATGGACTGTAGCCTGCCAGGCTTCTCTGTCCATGGGGATTCTCCAGACAAGAATATTGGATGGGTTGTCATGCCCCCTCCAGGGGATCTTCCCAACCCAGGGATCAAACCCAGGTCTCCCACACTGCAGGTGGATTCAGTACCTTCGGAGCTACCAGGGAAGCCCAGGAATAATGAAGTGGGTAGTCTATCTCATCTTCAAGGGATCTTCTGACCCAGGAATGGAATGGGAGTCTCCTGCATTGCAGGCAGATTCTTTACCAGCTGAGCTACCAGGGAAGCCCATATAATTACAATGTATAAAGTAGGTAACTAATGAAAACCTACTATATAGCACAGGGAAACTACTCAGTGCTCTGTGGTGACCTAAAGGGGAAGGAAATCCAAAAAAGAGGGGATATGTACAGTTGATTCATTTTGCTGTTCAGCAGAATCTTGTACAACATTGTAAAGCAACTTTTCCAATAAAACTAATTAAAAATAAATGGCTAAAAGGCAAGTAGCATGAAAGGGAGCAAAACTGATCTATGGCTAAGATCTTTTTTGAACAAAAACTAGTTTTTTATCTTCCCAGTTTATTCTACATTGTCCTTACTGTAAACCAGACCTGACCAATTCACAGTGTAGCAGCCTATTTGCTGAGACTAGTCCATTTGCCTCCTAGTAGCTGTTTCAACCTTAACCATTCTTCCCCTCATTTTTGGTTCAAAGATATCCTGACTAGTCTTTGCAAGACACTGTTATACATACCACTATTATAATCTTACTGATTTATTTCAGCAAGTTTGCTGTAGCTAAATTGCTTTACTCAGATTCTCCCAAACTTCATAAGTGTGTTTTCATTTTCACCTTTGTGCATATTGTTTCCCATACTTGAAATACTGTGCCATTTCTTTAAAGCTCTGACAGGGCTTATCCTTTATTCCCCAGACACTTTAACCTTCCAAACTGGTAGACTGGCTCTCCTTTTTCTTTCCCTATCACGTTTAACTGTTAGATTTCTTATTTTAAGTATTGGATGTACCTCTGGTAGTAAGATTTGTATCCCTAGGGGAGAAAATGTCTTAAAAAATATTAGAAGATTGATTTTGTTTTGTCTCCTTGACAGTGTCTCTTACATAGTGATGTAATAACCAGAGACATGTTAATCGATTGTTTTACGCCAGGTTTCCTGTGTAAGATTGTAAGTTCATGGTGGAAACCACAGCCTTTATGTGATGTCCTCCCACAAATCCTTTTTACAATGAGGTAAATCAAACCTATTTTGGAAGACGTTTCTTTTTTGATACTGCAGTTTATCAAACAAGATTAACATTTATGTATTTTGGATGACTTGGCTGTAAGCTTTATAACATCTTGAGCCTTCAAGACTTTTATGGTTTTGGGGTTTTTCTATATTCTGCATTTCATCAGGTAGATGACCTATGTTACAAATCTGTTCCCCAGACTAAGTCTAGGGAAACTTTCAGTGGCTGGTTTTCATTGTGTTGCTTCTGTGAGCCTGGCTAGACGGGAACCTGTCAGTCTGGATCCAGTCTAGAAACAAACCACACAGTGATTTTAAACAGGAGCAACTCAATATGCAAAAGTTTTAAACTAGTCAGACCCACTGGAGTTCAGTGTTTGCAGCAGCTGATGAAGCGATGTTTCCCTGGACCTGGCTGCCTGCCTGCCTCCCAGGTTCCGCAGAGTGGGGGGAAAAGTTCTAAATTATGACAAAATAAATCTTATCTGGTACCCCAGAACTAAGGGAGAGGACTCAAGGAGGGACAAGCTTGCAAGTACTCAAGGACAAGGGATCTCAAATGGGAGTCTGATCTTGTTGAAGGGGCAGCCCACTGGATGGCAGAGAAGTGTACAGGCTTGCCCAGACCACAGTCTGTTTGCAGTCACTGAGCAAGCAAGAAGCCACCCTCCAAGATTCAGGGAAGCTGCAGCTAGTGACCAAGTGTGGGCCTGGAGAGGGAGTGAGGGAGCCTTCCACATTCTGGACGTGCTGGCTGGATGCCAGGAGCAAAAGGGGTTTGTATTGGGAAAGTTGAAAGGTGGTGATCACCGGCCTGGGCCAGGTCTGTGTGACATTGCCAGGGACTGTGTGACTTTCTGGGACTGGGACTGTGGGCCAGAGAATCACTGGGTTTCTTCATAGCTGTCCAGATGGTGGAGCTGCCGGAAAGCCGCGAGTGAGCCCCTTCAGGGTGAATTTGTAGCTGAGAGACTATGAATTGATGACTGGCTCGGAAACTTGTCAGATTCTTGAAAGGTTTTGGTGGGAAAAAAACATCACAAAGGGAAATTTAAAATTGCTTCACCTGTCCACCTCTGACACCGTGTTTTGCAATATAGCCTGTCCAAACCAATAACCTGGCATAAAGGTAAAATAACAAAAATGTCAGCTCATTTAGGAAACAGGCCCAATAGGAAACCTTGGGTCAATCTCAAAATAATAAATTTGATAATTTCATAGAAAAAAACTAGAAATCTGGGACTATTATAAACATTCTGGAATTATACAAATGAAGATGCAGAATTTCAGAGGAGTAGATTGCATTCAATTTTTCATCGTGGTAGCCACATAGGTTTTATATGAGTGTTTCTGGAAATGGAGCATTTCTTGTAATTGCAATACTTTGCATTGTAGTATATTGCTTCAAAGCCATGATTTGTTTTTATGTGTCTTCCACATATTACCCTTATTTAATTTTGCCTTTCAAGGCAATCTCATATACACATTTTGGTCTTAAAATACTGAAACCAGCAAAAATAGTGCTACTTCCATCTTTCAGGCTGTTTTTAATTTCTAAATACTTCGGACACAATTTTATGTTCATAATTGCCTCACTTGTAATAATGCCATCTGGCTTTCCTTTTACTGTTTAAATGTCTAAATCGTACAGGTGATCCAGAGCCCTAAACAGAATGCTGGAGTATGCATTTATTTTGCACATTGATAAGAGGATTAACATATATTAGTTTCAGGTGTATGACTTTGAACATTTATGTGTAAGTATAGTTAATATCCACCCACTTTATTTTTTCTTATTGCCACCCATAGCTAATTTTTTCCAGCTTTGTTGAGGTATAATTGACAAATTGTAAAGATATTTAAAGTGTATGTTACGTATACACATTGTGAAAAGATTCTCCCATCTTGTTAATATATTCACCAATTACTTTTTTTTGACAGTTAATTTTTTAAAAATATGGCATCAGATGTCCAAGATGTGTAGAATAGGTGCATGAAATACCTACGTATGATTCTTCGATGATTTATAATCCATTCAGCTAGCATGCATTTGACTTCCCTGGTGGCTCAGACGGTAAAGTGCCTACAATGTGGGAGACTCAGGCTCAACCCCTGGGTCGGGAAGATCCTCTGGATAAGGAAATGGCAACCCACTCCAGTACCCTTGCCTGGAAAATCCCATGGATGGAGGAGCATGGTAGGCTTCAGTCCGTGGGGTCACAGAGTCGGCACGACTGAGCGACTTCACTTTCACTTTTCAGCATGCCTTTGGCTCTTTGTGGAGGTGGGAAGGAGGAGAGGAGAGGGTAGGGGTAGGAGAGATAATGGCAAATAAATGACTTACCAAGAGGAACTCGATGGAAATATGTAAATGGATACAGTTATACTACCACCAGGTAAGTATCATTTCAGAGAAAAGAAGCTGGAGCAGTAGCTATTACGGCACAGATGATGGAGCAGCTAAGTGGCCGGAAGAATCAGGAACAAATTCACTTGGGAGGGGATGCTTGAATTGATCTCCAAAATGAACGTTTGTTATCAAAGAAATTGGACTGAAGGATGTTTAGACAGAGTAAGACATTCACAGGGTCTTCCTTGGTGGTTCACTGGTAAAGAATCTACCTGCTAATGCAGGAGATGTGAGTTCAGTCCCTGGGTCAGGGGATCCCCTGTAAATGGCAGCCCACGCCAGTATTTGTGCCTGGGAAATCCCACGGACAGAGGAGCCTGGCGGGCTACTGTCCATGGGGTCAGAAAAGAGCCGGACGTAACGACTAAAAGGCTACAGCAACAAGACGTGCAAAGACTTGAGCTGTTAAAAAGGTCTGATACAAAATTTTTTATTGAGTTGGGTATATTGTGTGTGATAGTGGAGGAAACCTGTGCTTTAATAACAGGCAGATGTGTTTTATGATTCTACCATTTATGAACTTGTGAACAAGCTCCTTGATCCTGCTTGAGGCTTCATTTAAAATTTCCCTTTCATTTGTAACAGCTGCTTCGAAGTTTTATTTCAAGGATTGAATGACAACGCCTAGCATCTGTGATCTTAGTAAACACTAGCTGCTAATAATGCTAATACACTGAGGTAAGGGAGGTGCTAGGAATAAGGCATAGGCTGATTCTTCCTTTGTGGTTCCCCCTTCTACTCTATGTTATTGTTAAGTTGCACAGTTGTGTCCAACTCTGCGACCCCATGGACTGCAAACTCATGAGATCAGTTAAACCCCAGAGTTTGAGTCGGTGATGCCATCCAGCCATTTCATCCTCGCTGTTGTCCCCTTCCACCTTCAGTCTTTTCCAGCATCAGGGTCTTTTCCAATGAGTTGGGTCTTTGCAGCAAGTGCCAAAGTATTGGAGCTTCAGCTTCAGTATCAGTCTTCCCAGTGAATATTCAGGGTTGATTTCCTTTAGGATTGACTGGTTTGATCTTGCTGTCCCAGTGACAATCAAGAGCCTTCAACACCACAGTTGGAAGGCAGTTTTTCAGAGCTCTGCCTCCTTTATGGTAGAGCTATACACTCTACATTACAGGGAGAATTACTGAAAAACGCGTCTGATGATGTACCTCTTAAGCTTCCCAGTGGCTTCCTGCTGGAAGAGTAGTTGTGAAGTTCCCACCGTACCCTGAAAAGCCACCCTCCCATCACCCCTCAAGGCTGAAACGTTTGCTACCACTCTGCTTGTTCTGATTCAGCCACATTGGTTTGGCTGTTACCAAATAACCGCAATATGCCTCTGCGTCCAGGCCTCTGCAGTGTCCTCCATCTTGTCAGTCTTTCCTCAAACACCTCTCAATTCCCTCCCTCCTTCAGGTGTCTGCTCAAATGCCGCTTTATCAGACAAGCCTGCCCTCTTCCCTGCCCCGCTATTATATTTTACTCTGTGGTGGGGTGGGGGGTTGGGGGGGGTAGGGGGTCGGGGGGGGGATAGTGCCTAGCAGTAATTTAAAGAGCTACATAAATATTTCTCTGAATGAGGACCAGAGAGTGGCTTGGGGACCCTTCTGAGCCAATTGGTGTGCTCAGCTGAGAATTTTGGATTTTATTCCCTAGGCAAAAGGGACCTATGTTTTTGATGCAGCCTTGAGTGAATATTAATTTTTGTTGTTAGTCTCTACATTGATTTATGGCTGCAGTCAGACTGAAATGTTTTCCAAATAACTAAAACCAACAGTTTTTCTTCCTTCTGATAGTTAAGTCTTTAAAATCTGATACCACAGCATAAATGCATTATGTTGGTAATTTTTTTAGGAACTAAAACTATAAAGCAGGCCTTATTTAGTTTTTTGCCCAGAATTAGTTTTACTGATGTTCCTATGATGTTTTATTGTAAAATAACTCCATAGAATATAGATTTTTTTTCTTTTTAATAATAATGTTTAGGGGACTATTATATTTGTCTCTTGAAGTACTAGATGCTATTTGATTTACTGAATGATTTATATGGGGTTTTGGACACGAGTGTAAGAAGACAACAGAAAGAAGCACAAAGAAGTCTCTTGGAGTAGGATTCAGAAGTCCTCATGACGGGAACCCTGGAGGGACCTTGATAATGCCCCTGACAAATGAACCACCCAGCACTCCTTCAAATCATTTCAGTCTTCATTTATTTTTAGACCTGAGAGACTTAGGAAAATTTTATTTAGATTTATTTCATCATCTCCAGTTAAAGCGGTATCAATTTTCTATTAAAAATGACCAAAGTTTAGCAAACGTTTCCCAACTTTCTGCTGTAGTTCTCATTCATTGTGTGTGTGTTTCTCAGATTTCTTACAAGGGTTTAAACTTTAAATGTCTTATTCCCTCCTGCCCTTTCTTAGTTGGGGTGCCTTGAGCAAGTTAGAGCTGTAAGATTGAATTTATAAAGCAGTTAATGGGGCGGCTTCAGAACACAGTTGAAGGGATTGAGAGAACACCTGTAAAACAGTTCCTTAGCACAGTGCCTCACCTTAGGGAAGTGCCCAGTGAAAACTATTATTACTAAATACAGTTATGTCAGTACTTGTTTTCAGAATTTCAGCTAGTTATAATTGTTACCATTTAGCTGTCTGTGTTATGGGTATTTTGTAGAAGCCAATCCAAGTCTTAGTAAGGACTGTTTAAATTTTTTTTTCCCCACTAGAGGGCACTGCCTGCTTTGGCAGTAACAAGATTAAGAAATTTTGTCATTGGCCTTGTTCAGTCGCTGAGTCACGTCCAGCTGTTTGTGACCCCATGGACTGCAGCACGCCAGGCTTCCCTGTCGTTCACTATTTCCCAAAGATTGCTGAGACTCATGTCTGTCAAGTCAGTGATGCCATCCAAACATCTCATCCTCTGTCCTCCTCTTCTCCTGCCATCAATCTTTCCCAGCATCAGAGTCTTTTCCGATGAGTGCTACCACTCCTTAACCTGGTTTTGAGCTTGTGAAAGTCACTCAGTCGTGTCTGACTCTCTGCAACACCATGGACTACACACAGTCCATGGAATTCTCCAGGTCAGAATACTGGAGTGGGTGGCCTTTCCCTTCTCCAGGGTTTTGAGCTTAGTGCCTGGCATTCATTCTCAGTTACAGCTCTTGAAAGCTGATGGGGTGTTAGGAGATGATCTTATCTCCCTCGTCCTTCCCACATCGTTACAACCTTTTAGAAGCATCTCTCCCCAGTCTGTAAAACAGATGTGTTCTTTAGACTGTAGTCATTATGATGAGGACCCCTGTTCTCTTCTCCCTCTTCAGGAGGCTTCAGTCCTGAAGTAGTTCCTGTTAGACCACTAATGTCCTTTGTGTTCTGTCTCTCCCTAGTTACTGTCCCAACACTCACATGATGGAAAGGTGTTTTAGCCTAGGCACAGGCATTTGCCATTGTAAAGTGGTGGCCCTTAAAAGGAACACCTGGCTTTGGGTCTTCAACAAGATACAGGCTTGACATCTTGAGTTGGGAGTGGAGGTTCAAGGAAGTACCCTTGTCACTTATCCTTCAGGCCTCTTTCCCATACATAAAGTAAGTTTAGTTGGTAGACTAAGCCAGTGACCATAGCTTCCCCAACAGTCTTAATTTCAAGTCAGAGAAAAGGTGTGAGATGGGGAAGGAGTGTGTGTGTGCTCAGTTGCTTCAGTCGTGTCTGACTCTGCAACCCTATGGATGGTAGCCCACAGTGCTCTTCTGTCCACGGGATTTTCCAGGGAAGAATACTGGAGTGGGTTGCCATTGTAAAGTGGTGGCCCTTAAAAGGAACACCTGGCTTTGGGTCTTCAACAAGATACAGGCTTGACATCTTGAGTTGGGAGTGGAGATTCAAGGGAAGTACCCTTGTCACTTATCCTTCAGGCCTCTTTCCCATACATAAAGCAAGTTTTCCTGATGCAGGGATCGAACCCACGTCTCTGTCTCCTGTATTGCAGGCTGATTCTTTACCCATTCAGCCACTTGAGAAGCCCTGGGGAAGGAGAGAAAGCAAAAAACGCAGAAAGGTGAAATATGAACAAACATTGATAACACCACTATTTTGAACTAACAGACCTTGCTTAGGTTAATCTTTTCATGGATTAGTAGAAACTTCAGTTTGCTAGCTAGTGACCGTGCCTACCATGTAACCTTACACAGGGGAGGTTATAACCTAGTTTGCTTGTGACTTAGGATTTGTTTTCCATATACAATGGAATGTCAGATTTGAGGGTCCTGGTTTCTATGTCAGGTGTCTACTTGGCCAAGGCCACAAAGAGGAACCCCCAAACACGAAAGTGAGTAAGGTATAGAGGTGAGGGATGAGGAGAAGAGGGGAGGATCTTCTAGGATGTTCAAAAGGGGGTTTCTATTTTCCACTAGGGATAGACGGGGAGCTCCCCTTTGAGTCACCTTTGTAGAGCTCTGAATTGTAAAACAAGTTTCTGTATCCTAGTTCTAGATTCTAGAAATGTCTAGATTTTATAGCATGAAATTTTTATAGCATTCTCCATGACCCAGAGTCTCAGATTCAGTAATACTGGTTTGCCATCTCCTCCAGGGCATCTTCTGACCCAGGAATCGAACCGTGTCTCCTGCATTGGCAGGTGGATTCTCTACCACTGAACCACCAGGGAAGCGTGTTGTCTAGAGTAGGGATGGGCAAATTTTGGCTCACTTTTGGAATTTAGCCTGCCGCTGGTTTTCTTTACAGTCCATAGTTAAGAATGTATGTTTTTAAATGATTGAATAAAATTTAAAAGATGAATATTTTATGACACATAAAGAATGCAGCCTCTGTCAACATTACTAGACCAAGGACTCAATGTTTCCAACTTACACAGAAAAGCAAATTGGAAACAATTTTTTAAAAGTCACAGCATAATTTCTTCAAAAATATAAAAAATGAAAATGAGGCTGAAGTCATAGTAAGTTTAGAATGGCTTGTTTGTTAGCCAAATAAGGAAAACTGTTTACTGACAGTGGGTTTATTAAATTCTGCTTAATTGAAACAACTGAAGAAATGTGTCCAGAGGAGATAAACTTGTTTAATACTATTACCCTCTTAGGGAGAACAATTGACCAAAGAGTTGATGATTTTGGGGAGCATCATTGGTAGTTAAAAATTTGTTTAGTGAGGTTGATAGAGATTCTTTGGTTTTTCTTGTCTCTTGAGTCCAAAAGGTATTGATACTATTAAGTTGCTTGCTTTTTTATTCCAGGGGTCAAAGATAAGTTTAAAGTGTCAAAGAATTTGCCTCTATGAATAGTCTGCATGTTACAACTAAAAAGGGAATAGTTCAAAGAATTTTAGAAAAACTAATCAGTAAACATGAAGTGGAATCTGCTAAGATGTATTACAACTTACAGTGACAAAACCATGCATCAAGCAGAGGAAAAAAGCTTAGTTGTACAAATTGACAAACGTTGTGAAATGTAAGATGTTTATAGCTTGCCTGTGGTATTATTCATTAGCAGAAAATATTTGAGTCTACCACGTGTTACTGCACCAGTAGCGTCAATGGTGAACTTCATTTGCTCTTGTGGACTTAACCTTTATCAGTTCTGTGAATTTTTATCAGAAATAGAAGCAGAATGTTCTTTCTTGCCCTGTCACACTTCAATTTGATGACTCAGCAGTGGTAAAGTTTTACTGTGATTTTTTTTTTTTTTAATCTTAGGGCCCAAATTGAAATTTGTTGACGAGAAGAGCCAGTGTTCCTTTACTGTAAACACTGAATGGCTTTGGAAATTAGCTTTTGAGACAGTTAAACTGCTTAATGAGTTCAACCTAAAGTTGCAAGGTAAAACATCCGCTATATGCAAATCTTGTATGTGATATCATCATTTTGATGGCAACTAATGTGGCTTGCATTTTAATGTCAAACACTGCTCGTGCTTTCAAACGTTAACAAAAGAAAGGAGAGCTCTACTCCTCCACAAATTTAATAGACAGATTTTAATGCAGCAGCATTTTTTGGACCTCCCTGCAAGTACAAAGATTTCCAATTTTTTTTGATAGGTTCTTAAAATGTATTTTATTTTCATTTTTTAAAGCTTTCTATTTTGTATTGGGGGTATAGCCAATTAACAGTATTGTGATAGTTTCAGCTGAACATCAAAGGGATTCAGCCATGTATCCATTCTCCCCCGAAGTCCCTTCCAATCCAGGCTGCCACATAACCTTGAGTGAAGTTCCATGTGCTATAAATAGGTCCTGTTGGTTATCCATTTTAAATATAGCAGTGTGCACATGTCCATCCCAAACTCCCTAACTATCCCTGCCCCCCCAGTCCTTCCCTACTCCAACCCTCCAACCCTAAGTTCATCCTCTAAGTCTGTGAGTCTGTTTCGTGAGTTCATTTGTATCATTTCTTTTTAGATTCCACATATAAGGGATGCCATACAGTATTTCTCCTTCTCTGTTTGACTTACGACAACTTCCAAATTAAAAACCTATTTAATTGTACAGCTGAAGAGCTTTCACCTGGTCTTCAATGGGAGGTGATCTCACACGCTAGCAAAGTAATGCCCAAAATTCTCCAAGCCAGGCTTCAGCAATACGTGAACTGTGAACTTCCAGTTGTTCAAGCTCGTTTTACAAAAGGCAGAGGAACCAGATATCAAATTGCCAACATCTGCTGAGTCATGGAAAAAGCAAGAGAGTTCCAGAAAAGCATCTATTTCTGCTTTATTGACTATGCCAAAGCCTTTGACTGTGTGGATCACAATAAACTGGAAAATTCTGAAAGAGATGGGAATACCAGACCACCTGACCTGCCTCTTGAGAAACTTATATGCAGGTCAGGAAGCAACAGTTAGAACTGGACATGGAACAACAGACTGGTTCCAAATAGGAAAAGGAGTACATCAAGGCTCTATATTGTCACCGTGCTAGCTCAGACGGTAAAAGTGTCTCCCTGTAATGCGAGAGACCTGGGTTTAATCCCCGGGTCAGGAAGATCCCCTGGAGAAGGAAATGGCAACCCACTCCAGTACCCTTGCCTAGAAAATTCCATGGATGGAGGAGCCTGGTGGGCTACAGTCCATGGGGTTGCAAAGAGTCAAACATGACTGAGCGACTTCACTCACTCTTATTTAACTTATATGCAGAGTACATCATGAGAAACGCTGGGCTGGAAGAAGCACAAGCTGGAATCAAAGATTGCTGGGAGAAATATCAATAACCTCAGATATGCAGATGACACCACCCTTATGGCAGAAAGTGAAGAGGAACTAAAAAGACTTTTGATGAAAGTGAAGAGGAGAGTAAAAAAGGTGGCTTAAAGCTCAACATTCAGAAAGCGAAGATCATGGCATCTGGTCCCATCACTTCATGGGAAATAGATGGGGAAACAGTGGAAACAGTGTCAGACTTTATTTTTTTGGGCTCCAAAATCACTGCAGATGGTGACTGCAGCCACAAAATTAAAAGACACTTACTTCTTGGAAGGAAAGTTATGACCAACCTAGATAGCTTATTCAAAAGCAGAGACATTACTTTGCCAACAAAGGTCTGTCTAGTCAAGGCTGTGGTTTTTCCAGTAGTCATGTATGGATGTGAGAGTTGGACTGTGAAGAAAGCTGAGCGCCTAAGAATTGATGCTTTTGAACTGTGGTGTTGGAGAAGACTCTTGAGAGTCCCTTGGACTGCAAGGAGATCCAACCAGTCCATCCTAAAGGAGATCAGTCCTGGGTATTCATTGGAAGGACTGATGCTAAAGCTGAAACTCCAATACTTTGGCCACTTCATGGGAAGAGTTGACTCATGGAAGAGACTCTGATGCTGGGAGGGATTGGGGGCAGGAGGAGAAGGGGACAACAGAGGATGAGATGGCTGGATGGCATCACTGACTCAATGGACACGAGTTTGAGTGAACTCCGGGAGTTGGTGATGGACAGGGAGGCCTGGCGTGCTGCAATTCATGGGGTCGCAAAGAGACATGACTGAGCGACTGAACTGAACTGAATGTATTTTAAAAAGGCAACTAGCAGGAAAAGACACTAATAGAATTCTCTACATGCTTTCCAAATGATGAATATTCTCAATTAAAATAGTGTGCTTGGTATCAGTGTTTGTCAGTAACTATCTGTGTGAAAAGATATATTTAAAGATGTAATATGTAAAATCTCAAATAGGTCAGCATTAACAAATGAACGTTTGTAATTGGTTTTGCTGATAAGGAGCAATAACTTTGGATCCTAATGAAGCAAAATGTTGTAGGAACTGAGTATCAACAGTCAATTATTGGTTGTGATAATGGGCCTACTTAAAGGAGCATTAGAGGGAGTCCTCTTTTTTATTTTTTGAATGGTTACATAGGGCTTCCTTGGTAGCTCAGTTGGTAAAGAATCTGCCTGCAATGCAGGAGACCCCGGTTTGAGTCCTGGGTAGGGAAGATCCTCTGGAGAAGGGATAGGCTACCCACTCCAGTATTCTGGCCTAGAGAATTCCATGGACAGTATAGTCCATGGGGTCCCAAAGACTTGGACATGAGTGAGTGACTCCACTTTTCATGAGTTTTGCCTGTTATATTATGAGACCTTAAAGTACTTGTTTTTCCATACAGATTTGACTTGTGAAACTTGGTGTTTATCCCAGAAATAATCCAGTCATTAAATTCCCATGGCCAGCAGTGCCTGAGCCATTGTCCTGGTATATTTTGTTGACCTGGTGTGTTGACATTTTAAAAACATGCATTCCTCCAATAATTTTATTGTGATTAGTAGGGCCACCTAGGGGTTTTTCTTCTCATAGTAGGTGAAGATTGGCCCTGTAATTATCTATTCTCTTCAGAAATTTAGCTAACCAATATTTTTGGAACACAGAATTGCAATCCTTCTTTTGACAAGTAATTGTGTGTAACGATGCTGCTGCTGCTAAGTCGCTTCAGTTGTGTCCAACTCTGTGCGACCCCAGAGACGGCAGCCCACCAGGTGTCCCTGGGATTCTCCAGGCGTCCCTGGGATTCTCCAGGCAAGAACACCGGAGTGGGTTGCCATTTCCTTCTCCAATGCAGGAAAGTAAAAAGTGAAAGTGAAGTTGCTCAGTCGTGTATGACTAATAGCGACCCCATGGACTGCAGCCCACCAGGCTCCTCTTTCCCTGGGATTCTCCAGGCAAGAACACTGGAGTGGGTTGCCATTTCCTTCTCCAGTGCAGGAAAGTGAAAAGTGAAAGTGAAGTTGCTCAGTCGTGTACGACTAATAGCGACCCCGTGGACTGCAGCCTACCAGGCTCCTCTGTCCATGGGATTTTCCAGGGAAGAGTACTGGAGTGGGGTGCCATTGCCTTCTCTGGTGTGTAATGATAGGTGCTGATTATCTGTTGAACCTTCCTCCTTCTACTTATTATGTGGCCATTGGTGCGTCTCAGCCCTTCCTGATTTGGGTACAGTATCTGTTTGTCTCAGGATTCCTCATCTCATTCATTGTTCTTTTCCTTATGTTTATTTCAGTATCTTTGTAGAAGTAATATACCTGTAATTTCTAAACTGATATATCATTTTAAGATTATGTTCTATTCAGTTTTCTTTCATATAAGTTGATACTGAAGAATGTGATGAAAATTTTTTTAACAGTCTTGCATGAGGGAAATGTGGCAAAAATCTTTGAATATACATTTTGTATAAAAGTCTTTTAGAGCCACAAGCAAGATTTGGGGAGAGCCATAAGTAGTATTTGAGCTTCCGTGGCTCAGATGGCAAAGAATCTGTCTGCAGTGGTGGGGGACCCAGGTTTGATCCCTGGGTTGGGAAGATCGCCTGGAGAAGGGAATGGCACCGCTCCAGTACTCTCGCCTGGAAAATCCATGGATGGAGGAGCCTGGTGGGCTGCAGTCCATGGGGTCGCTAAGAGTCTGACACGACTGAGTGACTTCACTTTCACTTTTCTCTTTCATGCATTGGAGAAGGAAATGGCAACCCACTCCAGTGTTCTTGCCTGGAGAATCCCAGGGACGCCTGGTGGGCTGCCGTCTCTAGGGTCGCACAGAGTTGGACACAACTGAACCGACTTAGCAGCAGCATAGTGTTTCTGTGTCTCTTTTGTATCAGAGCAATAGAGTGTTGATCATACTTAACTAAGATCATTGTTATTCCTCATGGTTTTTCTGTTGTCTGCAACTTGGATATGTTTACCGTGCCCTTCTAAACAGATATACCATTAATAGAATAAACAAGGTTCCTATGTATTAATATTCTTCTGCTTATTACAGTGGGCTTTCCAGATGGCACTAGTGGTGAAGAACCCACCTGCCAATGCAGGAGACGTAAGAGATGTGAGTTTGATCCCTGAGTTGGGAAGATTCCCCTAGAGAAGGGAATGGCAACCCCCAATATTCTTGCCTGGAGAATTCCATGGACAGAGGAGCCTGGTGGGCTGCAGTCCACCGGGTTGCAAAAAGTCAGACATGACTGAAGCAACTTAGCACTCTTATTACAATATAGAAATATATTCTATTATTATTTTCAACATTTTATATTACCTTTTATCTTTTGAGCATCATTATGACCTTAGAACCTTCTATAGGTGTAATACAATCTAATTAACCCCAATAGACTATTATTGAAGTTCCAGTCATCACAGTCTGGCCTGTGAGGTCCCTTGAAAGCCTCCTTCATGTTGACATTCTTGATAGCATCACTGCTTTCTGGAAACAGCTGGATATTCAAGACCTTCCTGATTTTTTCCTGCCATAGGACATATTTATAACCTCCTTCCAAGGAACCATCAGATATCAAAGTCTGGACACTTGAGAAGCAAAAGAGAGTAGATGGAGGGCAAAAGCACAGCGACTGAAGGTGGTGTTGGGCTGTTTTTGGTAGTGAAGAGCCGGAACCGTTTACATGAATTCACATTTGTACTTCTTCTTTAGCTCCTCGTATTTCTGTACTGTGGGCTTCCCAGGGGGTGCTAAGTGGTAAAGAACCTGCCTGCCAGTGCAGGAGACATAATAAGAGGCGTGGATTCGATCCCTGGGTCAGGAAGATCCCCTGGAGGAGGGATGGCAACCCACTCCAGTATTCTTGCCTGGAGACTCCCATGGACAGGGGAGCCTGGTAGGCTACGGTCCATAGGATTCCAAAGAGTTGGACATGACTGAAGCAATATGGAACATGTGCATTCCTATACTCTGTTTTTTTAAAAAACAGTTCTGTAATATGATTTCATTTAGATGTTATCCTATTTAACAACATTGTAGAAGGGTAAAGATAAAGGATGACAGATAAAGCCTAGTCACTAGTTGGTGATGGTTTGGGGGAAAGAGGTGTGATTATGTTGAATGTAAAGATCACGTAAGAGTTAAGCATTTATTCATTGAAGCCTACTAAGTGTCACACCTAGTGTTCAACTTTAATGATGATGCCTCTGCTCTTTGTAATCTGTAATCTGGCAGTGGAGCTATTCATGCTACAAATAATTTTACATATAACTGAAATGAGACTGTCAACACACAGGTGTTCTGAGAGCATATAGGAGTGCTTAACCCAGTTGGGGTAGTAGAGTTTAGATAGATGGGAGAAAGGAAAAGATGCTCGGCAGGTGGATGTAAGGGCTGAAGAACTTGCTGTATTTGGAGACGTTAGAAGGCCCACACAGACAGGAAATAAAATTGTAGCTACTGAAGACTCATAATTTCTTGGTTTTTAAAAACTTTTTTATTTGTTTATTTTTGGCTGCACTGGGTCCTCATAGCTGCATGGACTATTCTGTAGTTGGGGCAAGCACTGGCTACTCCAGAGGCGGTGTGCGAGCTTCTCGCTGCGCTGGCTTCCCTTGTTGTGGAGCACGGGCTCCAGGGTGCTGGGGCTTCAGCAGCTGCGGCTCCGGGGCTCTAGAGCACAGACACGAACAGACACAGTAGTTGCGGCAAACAGGCTTAGTTACTCTGTGGCATGTGGATCTTTCCAGATCAGAGGTCAAACCCATGCTTCCTGCATTGGCAGGCAGATGCTATAGCCCTGGACTGCTAGGGAAATCCCCTCATAGGTTTTAAAGAAATAGTTTATTACATTTTGTTCCAAATCTTTGTGAATTAAAAAAGGATCAAAGTTTACAGACTGTGTTAGACTAAGGATGCAAAAGAGTTGCGGATGTGCCACTGTGCTGGGAGCCAGCATGAGGAACCCCGCCGGTGGCAAAGGTCATGAAGAAGAGGCCTGACATGCAAAGGTGGGATCAGGCCTCAGGGGGTCCCCCTGGACTTTCTCGAGCATCTACCCCCAAAACCAGTCTGCCTGCCTTACTACATTATGCTTTCCACCTATTCTTCTGACATTACAGGGGCCTATCCCCGACGACCTTTCTCTGGAAAGAGTTAACTTAGCGCTCCAGTTAATAGTCTCCTGCTTACAAAAGGAGTGTCTCAGCTCAAACCCCTCTGATGGCTCTCTAACTTGCCTGACAGGTTTCTTGGACTTTTACAGCTATGCATGTGATTGTTTACAGCCCCCCAACTGTGAGAGGCGTGGGAAGCCTAAAACATAGAGCCTTTCAAAGAGTTAAAAGCTATTAGAATAGTGCTGGTGTAAGATTTCACTGTTGAGCCAATGCTTGCTGCCAAGTTCCTATATCCCTTATCCACTGTGCACCTGGGAGTGCGTTAGTTAACATAGTTGGAATGTAAGAAAAACAAATGTAGCCTTGAAATTAACCACATCAGATCTTTGAGCTAATTGGTTCTTGTAACTCACTGCACCTTTACTCTGTGAGAAATGTAACTCTGTTTAGCATTTTCTGAGGCTGACATAGATTAGAAATATAAAGAAAAAACACTTTGAGGGAAAATAAGTTTTCTGGTTGAGCAGCCTTTATAAAAAGAGGGTCATAAAATGTTCACAGGCCTCCAAGGCCAGAAGATAATGTACACAACATCATTGGTGGGAAAGGTTTGCAGAAATGAATCCTGGTTTCAATAAGGGCAAAACTGCTGGAATGTTTGGGCTGACTCTGTATGACTTTGCATTTTTCATTTCCCTCTATGTACAAGTTGAAGTATAAAAGTCCCTTTTGAAAATAAAAGTAATTGGGCCTCGCTTACCAAAGAAGCTTGGTCTCTCTCTCTCTCTTTTTATTTCTCTCTCTTACTCTCTCTTTCAGGCTAGTTCCCATCTGGAACACAGAAGTCTGCCGTGTCTACTTATTTGCCTGGGTTTCTAAGACATGAACAGGAAGGCGCCCTGCGTCTTCACTCCCTCAGGAGACCGAGAGGGCACCTGTGGCCTTATGTGGACGGTGCAAGTCTCTTGTCTCGAGACTTTATTGATTTTCTGTGTAAACCAAGGAACATCAGCCTCTTTCTCTCCTCTATTTTCTTATCTGCAACATTCTTTCTTTATATCTCTCTCTAAATCATTCGCCAACGCCGACGCTGTTTCTCCTTCGGTTGCCCTGGATCCTGCGGGGGCTGGACCCTGGACCACTGTAGTGATTGGCAATCATAGTGTCAGTGCTTGTCAGCAAATATGGACTGCTGTTGTTTCAAACAAGCTCTCTGAGCAAGTGTAGGGTTGCCTCAGAGATGTTGCCTTCCTTACCCATGGTCTCACAGTAGGTACTTGAATCACTAGTCGGCAGGTCTTTAGAATGAAGCACACATTTTTGGGGGTATGTTTCTTTTTTTCCCGGGTCAGCTGTTGTGAACATGAAAAATTTCAGTTTCTGTCTTTTTACTTTATTTATTTAACTTTTGTTGGCATATAGTTGATGGACAATGTTGTGTTTGTTTCAGGTGTATAGATACCGGTATTCTTCTCAGCCCCTCAACACACTGTTTGTATAAGACAAGTGCTTGATGCATTATCAGTTGATCTGTTAGTTTGCTGTAATGGTTTCTGGCCGCGGGTGTCCATGGACTGATCCTTGTACACAGTAATTTGCTTCATTCTTAACACTGCGGGTTTTTGGCTTTTGTGTAATAAAAAAATTCTGTCTGTGGTACGAAAGTTCAGGAGACTGTGTCAGAGGCAGAGACTGTTCCAGGTGTGTGGCACCAAATGAAATGTATGACATGTCTGCAAATTAACCTGGCTTAGAGATCATCTGTCAGAAGGATCACCTAAAACCTCTCTCCAGTTTATTTGAAGGATTGATCGTAATACATCTCTCTGGAGTAGACAGAAAGCAGATAGGACAGGTGAAATTTGAAGGAAAAGTGATGTGGAAGCACTGCAAGGGAAGTGAGAAACCTAGATGTACATTTATTTCTCTCTGAAGGGGGAAGACAGGTAACTGCAAATCCCTTTAGTTTTATGGTGAGTGTAAAAGTTTTCCAAAACATTTTCTTCTATAGGTCATTGAATTTTTGTCATAAACTTCTGAAGTATATTGTTGGAAAGGTCTTATGACCCTACCCGTTTACCTGAAGAGTAAGAAAGACACAAACAATTTGTATTTCTTATCCATGGGCACATGGCTTGTCCATGATGAAGCTGAGACTAGCGTAAAACTCCATTTTCTAGGAAATTTTACCCAACTCCAGACAAAACCTGTTCTCATCCACTCTGTTAAACTTGTTCCATCTTACCCCCACACCCTCCTACCTACTCCTGCTTAGTCTGTTCTCATAGTCCTTATTACTTTCTAATACAGTATGTATGTCACCTCTTTTTGTTTGTTGGTTTATTTGTCCTGACTCCTCTAATAGAATGTAAACTACACATCGGGCAGGGAGTTACTGCCTGGTGTGCTGATCTATCTCAGGCACTTAAAACACTGCCTGGGCATTGTGAGCATTCAGTCAGTATTTGTTACATGAATTCATGTGAACTGTAACAGGTTCTAGGGTTGGACTCAGCTGATTTTGTTATTCATATCAACACTCAGTGGCCTTCTCTTTTAATGTTGGATTGACATTATCCAACATTATTATCAGTTTTTACAGATAATGTTTACAGACTTTATCTGTAAAAATTATAGATAAAGCACTTATTTGGGGGGAACAAACAAACAAAAGCTGAACTGTTGAATATCTTGAATTATGTCAGTAGAATCTTGAAAAAATGGGAGTGTTGGGAATCTAGGAATATTATTTCTCAAGATAATTTTACCTCCAATTCAAGTGGGTAGAGCTAGACAGTATGAAGGGTTATTTAATCCAGCCTTAATTTTATGCACACGAGGAAAACTGACTTAGCAAGGTTAAGGAGCTAGGCCGGGATCAGGTCATCATGTAGAGCTGCATGAGTAGAATGTTTTCATTTTCTGTACAAGTTCAGAGCTCCTGCCCAGCTCCTGCCCTTTGCTGACACTTATTTTAGGGGCCCATACCCACCAAACACCTGTAGTGTTAGAGTTCTTCTTGAGAACATTCTGGAATGGGTAGCAGTGGGAGCAATGGGAACATGTATTGAGCCTTTTCCCACAAATATCTGAAATTTACACGTATGGCATTGATTTTGAGGTGACAAAATATTTAAAATGTTTTATCTGTGGGGCTAGTGAGGTGACGTCCCTGTCTTGTTATTGTGCGTGTGTGTGTGCATGCTCAGTCACTAAGTTGTGTCCAACTCTTTGCGACCCTCTAGGCTCCTCTGTCCATGGGATTTCCCAGGCAAGGATATTGAGAGCGGGTAGCCGTGTCCCCCCCCAGGGGATCTTTCTGATCCAGGGAATCGAACCTGTGTCTCTTGCATCTCCTGCACTGGCAGGCGGATTCTTTACTGCTGCACTACCTGGGAAGCCTCACCTTGTTATCAGGATACTATACAACATCATTTTCTTGTTGTTTGATTTTCCTGATGCATTTGTTAGCTGGTGTGAATCATTACTCTGTTGTCTTTGAGGCGAGGGTCTATATCTTCTGTGATGCTGGTAACTCTTTCCAGTGTCTGGATATCTGAAAGCTGAGCAATAGATAAGAAACATTTGCATAGTAAGAGTATTGATCCATCTTGTTACTGGTAGACATTTCAAAGGAAGTAATCAACACTGATTGCACAACTTTGTCTTATCAGCTTTCTCCACCTGAATCGTTATATAATTCAGATAACTTGGAGATGGGGGAAGCTGGGGAAATGTTCTTACTGCAACATAGAAGCACCTCCTTTTCTCCTCCACCAATATGTCATAAAGGAAGAACCTAGTTGACTCAGGTTTTCAAAGACAAACAGTATTTTTTGATTGAACGTGTTCCAGGAAAATAAACTCCAGTCATCTAATGAAGAGTTATATCTTAATATGTATTCATTTGATAGATATTGCAATCAGCAGTTATTCAGTTCAGTTGCTCAGTTGTGTCTGACTCTTTGAGACCAGCACGGTCTGCATGGACTGCAGCACCCCAGGCCTCCCTGTCCCATCACCAACTCCCAGAGCTTACTCTAACTCATGTCCATCGAGTCGGTGATGCCATCCAACCATCTCATCCTCTGTCATCCCCTTCTCCTCCTGCCTTCAGTCTTTCCCAGCATCAGGGTCTCTTCTGATGAGTCAGTTTTTTGCACTTGCCAAATATACTTTTAGCTTGCTCCTAGCCCTTGTGATGGAGATAAACATTCAAAGAATAAACCTGGCAGCATACTTTAGTGGAACTAGGACTAGAGATATAACTTTATAGGGATACAAGTTTGTTTCAGTATGTGATTAAAAAAAATAGATTGCCCAAATGTAGAATGTTGCAATATGTCAGAAATTTATTATTTGTTTATGCAAGAGTTTGAGATGAGTGTTCTTGCTTGGCAGGTGGGTTTCTTCTACATAGTGAATCAGAGAGGTAGACTCTTTCCCTTCTAGTGGCTCTGCCCCTGCCCCCCGCCCCCCACCCCAATGCATCACTGTATCCAGCTGGTCTAGATAGAAGGCTCATTGTATTGGCAATAAGAAAACCCAGGTTTTAGTTACAATTCTGTTATCTTAATGTTAGCAGGTTTTTTACTGTGATTTTCTAATTTGTAGAATAAGGCGGTTCCATAAATCATTCAAGGCAGTGGATGAAGATGTAGCACTCTGACTTGCTAGGAGGGGCAGTAGGCGACTCTGAATTTAGATGTCCTGCCATTTCAAAGTAAGCAAATTATTAAAGTAGTGAGTCCACGTGTGCCTATTAAAAAGGAGTCATTGGGCATTTATTATGTGCAGGCTCTGTATGAAACACTTTACTTACATTAACTGGCTCAATCTTTTCAAACCTCTATATTCAGTTCAGTTCAGTCGCTCAGTCGTGTCCGACTCTTTGCGACCCCATGAATCGCAGCACACCAGGCCTCCCTGTCCGTCACCAACTCCTGGAGTTCACCCAGACTCACGTCCATCGAGTCGGTGATGCCATCCAGCCATCTCATCCTCTGTCGTCCCCTTCTCCTCCTGCCCCCAATCCCTCCCAGCATCAAAGTCTTTTCCAATGAGTCAACTCTTCACATGAGGTGGCCAAAGTACTGGAGTTTCAGCTTTAGCATCATTCCTTCCAAAGAAATCCCAGGGCTGATCTCCTTCAGAATGGACTGGTTGGATTTCCTTGCAGTCCAAGGGACTCTCAAGAGTCTTCTCCAACACCACAGTTCAAAAGCATCAATTCTTTGGTGCTCAGCCTTCTTCACAGTCCAACTCTCACATCCATACATGACCACAGGAAAAACCATAGCCTTGACTAGATGGACCTTAGTCGGCAAAGTAACATCTCTGCTTTTGAATATGCTATCTAGGTTGGTCATAACTTTTCTTCCAAGGAGTAAGCGTCTTTTAATTTCATGGCTGCAGTCACCATCTGCAGTGATTTTGGAGCCCCAAAAAATAAAGTCTGACACTGTTTCTACTGTTTCCCCGTCTATTTGCCATGAAGTGATGGGACCAGATGCCATGATCTTCGTTTTCTGAACGTTGAGCTTTAAGCCAACTTTGTCTCCATTGTAAAGATGAAGAGGACTTCCCAAGTGGCTCAGTGGTAAAGAATCCTCCTGCCAGTGCAGGAAACATGGGTGTGACCCCTGGGTTGGAAAGATCCCCTGGAGAAGGAAATGGCAACCCACTCCAGTATTGTTGCCTGGGAAATCTTGTGGATAGAGGAGCCTGGTGGGTTATACAGTCCATGGGGTTGAAAAAGAGTCAGATACAACTTAGTGACTAAATAACAACAAAAAAAAATGAAGAGCTTGAGGCACAGTAGGTTAAATAACTCGCCCTGGGTCACACAGCTACTAAGTAGCAGAATTAGGATTCAAACCCTGATGGTCTGGCTCCAGCATTTTCACTCTGAATCATACACCATAAAATTGTGCCCTGGTTATGGACTGATACTCATATAGTATATACTGGTGAGGCCACACCAACTGTATTTCCATTGAATCTTATTGACCACTCATGGTAAACCACATCCCCTTTTTAGAGATGTTAAAATGTAGAATTTTCTGTCCGACAAATGCACCAGGAAAACTGAACAGGAAGATACGTTTTATGGTACTGTACTTGCACAGTGAGAAAATCACCTTGCTAGCTCCACAGATAAATTATTTTGAACATTTTATTATCTCAAAAATTAAATGCCATACATTTAAATTCCAGGTCTTTATGGGAAAAGGCTAAATTGATATGAGTCACTGACAAGTCTTAGGTTTGACAAGATATGGTAGGAAAGTCACAAAGTCACTTCCCATCATTTGAGCACAGGTTAATCTTCAGCCATGTCAGAGTCAGAGCTGCCTGACCCAGATAGGATCTATATTTTTACTACATGCTCTCTTAATAAGCTACTTCCTGGCAGCCAGACATATAAAATAGAATGCAAGTAAGAATGCCTAACAAGTGGAATTGTGCCAGGACTCGAAGTCTTAGCTCAAAATTATGTTTTCAGATTGGCCCTGTCTTTTCTTTCTGTTTTAGACAGAGTTACTCTAATTCTGTCCTCCCAAGATCTTGTGCATACTTCTATCATAACTCAGCACTTTGTTGGGGAAAACTATTTGCTTTCCTTTTTGTTTTTCCTACTAGATTACACGCTAATAAAAGCCTTGTTAATGTGTAGAGTGGTATACAGCCTGAAATAGAGTTGGCATTCAGTCCTGTTTATTGAAGGAATAAGGGACAAAGTAGATAATTAAATAGTTAATTCCTCTAGAGAATGGTAGATAAAGAAGAAAGTATGGGAGACCCCTGTAAGTTAATGGTTACTCAAGAAAGTAGGTTTGCTTAACCACAAAACTAAGCAGGCTTGCTTAGCAACAAACCATGCCACAGAAGCACAAGATATGCCTCAAAACAATAAAATAATGGTGGCATGAGACCCACATTCTGCTCAGTGAGCTCATTAAGTAAATGACCCCTATGATATGCTCTCTGCACACTTAAAATTCAATAATTTATGGAAAGGTGACACTTGAAAGACATTCATTGTACTGAGACCTGAAATAATTTTTCCACGGTGCCCTGACCGTCCTGGCTTGACCATGTAGGGACAAGAAAACTCCTGTGCCCAGCCTGGAGAAGGAGCTGATGATGGAAGCATGATGTCCACTCGAGAATGAGGGAGGAGGCGGCCTATTCCCCGTGCCGACTTTCCCTTTGATGAAAAGAATGTAGCCCACCAAATTCCTAGGGTGGCACCTTCTCACCCAGCTGTGTGTAAGCCTCACAAATGTCCTAGTCTAATAAAATAACTTATCCTTTAAAAATATTTATTTTTGGCTAATCTGGGTCTTGGTTGCGGCTCACAGACTTTCTCTAGTCACTTTGCCCCTCACTGAATTCTTTCTGCGCTGAGACATGAAAGACCAGAGCTCCTTAGAACCCCCAAAACACCACCTACTGGTTTCAGATGGTTGATTGTTTCGTGGGTTATAGTAGTAGATTTTTAGCTTACTCAGGCCATAACTCATCACCAGGAAAGATGATGTGAAACAAATTTTAAAGATTTAACTTTTAACAGCATTATCCAATAAACAAACCACATGGAACAATCAATCACACTGTCAAGAGACAGGGATTCCTAGATGGCACCAGTGGTAAAGAATCCACCTGCCAGAGCAGCAGACACAAGAGACATGGGTTCAGTCCTTGGGTTTGGAAGCTCCACTGGAGGAGGAAATGGCAACACACTCCAGTATTCTTGTCTGGCAGGACTGATATGGGTGAAAAAACATTTGTACCCACATCAGACTCTGCAGAGAACCTGATGTTATGGGAGAATCTTTTGATAAAGGGTATCTTTGCTCCTACTCTAAAACTAGGTGTGTGATTTGGGGCAGGTATCACACCTCTTGGTGCCTAGGTTTCTAATTTACAAAATGGGAAGAATCACCGGAATACCTGACAGGATTGCTGTAAGAATTAAATCCCATGATGTGTGGAAAGCACTTGGTACTGTGCTCGGTACTTAGTGGAAGGGAGGAAATAAACGTTAGTAGCTTCTGTTATTATCTGTTGTATGTGTCATCAGTGAGCAAAGAGTGGTGGACCAGAAATGTTTATTGATCTCTAATTTGGCAATTCTTTCTATGGGTTGTTTTTTTTTTTTTTCAACTGAGATTATTGTCTAAGAAACAGCTTCCTTATTTCGTTTCCTTGACTTTCAGCTTTATATAAGCACTTCCTTATTTAAGAATGATCATTCTTCTCAGGGGTTTCTGTCTTTGCTAAAGTTGCATCCCTTCCCTGTTTTTCTCAGTGGATTGCTTGCCCTCTTAGCCAATGGACAACTTAGCATTTGAAATGAATGAAGATGCAGAGCGAAAGGTTGTGTCTGAGGGGAAGATGAATACCTTCTCCAGAACGGTAAGAATGTAAATGGGGATTTACATCTTGAGATTACTTGCCTGAAAACCTTTATGCAGATCTCAGGAAGGAGCCCCTCCTTAGACCAGTTTTCTTCAAGTGACCTTCTAAAGAAAGCTAGCATGTCCTATTCTGAAAATCTGACCTGCCTTTTCTCTCATAAGCTGTTAATTCCTGTAGCCGTTTAGTGGCCCAGCTTTCTATGAATTGTTGTTTCTGGCATTAATGAGTTATTTATTGTTCAATATAATACCCTTATACAGTGTTAAACTGAATATGTTGGTAAATGATTATGCTATACCAAACATATCATTAAATAATTTAAAACATTAAAAAATTTTTTTACACATTAAAAAAATTACATTCAAGTATTACAAAATATTGGCAATATTCTCTCTGTTGTATAATAATACATCCTTGTTGCCTGTCTTACACTCAACAGTTTGTACTCTTATTCCCCAATCCATTGTTCTTCCCCTGCCTACCCACTGGTAATCATTAATTTGCTCTTTATATGGTGAGTATGCTTCGTTTTTTGTTATATTCACTAGTTTGTTGTATTTTTTTAGATTCCACATTTAAGTGATATCATTCAGTATTTGTCTTTATTTGTCTGACTTATTTCACTTAGCACAATGCCCTCCCAGTCCATCCATGTTGCTACAAATGGCAGGGAATTTTGTTCCTTTTTTGTGACTGAGTAGTATTCTATTGTATATATACTGCATCTTCTTTATCCAGCCATCTGCTAATGAACACTTAGGTTGCTTCCATACCTTGGAGATTGTAAATAATGCTGCTGTGAATATTGAGGTGCATGTATCCCTTTGAATTAGTGTTTTTGTTTTAAATATATACTTGGGAGTGAAATCTCCAGGTCATATAGCAGTTCCATCATTAGTTTTTTGAGAAACCTCCATATTGTTCTCCACAGTGACTGCACAGTTTACATTCCTACCAACAGTGTACAGGGTTCCCTTTTTCCCACATCCTTGCCAACATTTGTTATTTGTGTTCTTTTGAATATTTATGAGTGTTAAAGTAAGGCTACCCTGGTGGCTCAGAGGTTAAAGTGTCTGCCTCCAATGCAGGAGACCCGGGTTTGATCCCTGGGTTGGGAAGATCCCCTGGAGAAGGAAATGGCAACCCACTCCAGTTTTCTTGTCTGGAGAATCCCATGGATGGAGGAGCCTGGTAGGCTACAGTCCATGGGGTCCCAAAGAGTTGGACACGACTGAGCGACTTCACTTTCACTTTCAAAGTAAGACTATCTATGTTAGAATTATTAGTGATCAAAAATGTACTTGATCAGAGAGCAAGACCAGGAACTCAGAGAACAGTGGAAAAGGACTCCTTGCCGTCCTTGAGGATAGTCATCATTTTAGTGGTCAGAGGAGTAAGCGCAAGTTGGTTGAAAGGTTGGGGTGAGTATTTTCTTGGCAGCTTTCAGTAATGTGGATTGTAACTCAGAAATAAGTTTATAGCATATATTTGTGATATGAAACCAGGAAGTAGTAACATAGGAATACATGGAAATACCGTGACTTAGAGTTGAGTGATGACTTAGGTCATATAGGTAATACACATAATAATATGTGTTATTACTGAAGGGAATTTACTGAAGCTATTTAAATGAGGGAGGGAGGGGGAGACAGAGACTTGTCAGGTCAGGCCCATTGATTACTGATATGTTACTTATTCCCATGCATGTACCTGTACACATAAATGCATTTGTACATTCTGGAACCAAAACATTCTTAGAAAATAGCTCCTTATAACCTCATTGATTTTCAGGTGAAGAAATTGGTAAATAGGGGCTAATTGACTGATTTGGAAGTACTTAGTTGGGTATTTAATTTCCTTAATTTATTGTGTGCCCCAGTCCTCAAATGTTTATTTTTATTCTTGTTCATTTGGGTGTTATCTGATGTATGGGCCATGTGTGAATGTCCTACAGTCCTTGCACTTGCCCAGCTGCTAGACTGAAGAGAGAACCCGAGTCGGCAGCAGACACATCAGTGGTGCACTGGACAGGGCGTCTTACAGGTCAGAGGCCAAGGGCCTAGAAGGACACCCACCGGGTACTGCTGAGGGCAGGCAGGACACAGGCTCGATTTTCCCTGCACAGGGGAGGAGGGGGGCTATCAGTTATAAGGGGCCTGATGTCAGAAGGGCTCCTGGGTTGCAGGGAGACTGTTGGAATGCATCTCCCCACAGCTCTGGGTTAGCAACCATTGCAGGGGCCACTGTTCCTCCGTGATGACTGAGCATACCGGAGCCAATGTGGTCCGAGGGCTGGAATAATCATTAGTGGGGGTCAGGCTGATCATGCACATGGTTACTGATTAGTTTCCCCTTAGGAGGGGAGGAAGTTGTGTGCATCAGGTAACGGTGAGGCAGAGTGGGGCAAGGGCTGTACAGAGAGCAGGAAAGCAGCCATCTTATGGGGCCTGACCATACTGTGAGTGTGTGTGTGTGTACTGATTTACACATCTCTCATTTTACTCAGTATGTTTATCCCACAAATGTGCTTTATTTTTTTAATGAAAGAGGAAATAAACCAAACAGACAGTTGGCAATGTTTCTGATGCCTCAAGAGTGGAGAATAATTTCTAATTTCTTCTAGGAAAAGAGGAGGCAGTGGTCACTGATGAGCATTTTCCTGGTGTGTCTTTTGGCTTGCACCATTACCACGGTGATTGGAGTCCTGATTGTCTCCTTGGTTTATGTCAACAACCCTCAGCCTCATTCAGAACCCGGAGCCCAATCTCTGCAAACAGCAATTCCCGTGGTGCCAAAGGCTGTTGATCCAAAATTTCAGTTTCTTAATCATTTATCTAAATCCAAGGTATGCTGCTAAGTCACTTCAGTTGTGTCTGACTCTGTGCAACCCCATAGATGGCAGCCCACCAGGTTCCCCTGTCCCTGGGATTCTCCAGGCAAGAACACTGGAGTGGGTTGCCATTTCCTTCTCCAATGCAGGAAAGTGAAAAGTGAAAGTGAAGTCGCTCAGTCATGTCTGACTCTTAGCGACCCCATGGACTGCAGCCTACCAGGCTCCTCCGTCCGTGGGATTTTCCAGGCAAGAGTACTGGAGTGGGGTGCCATTGCCTTCTTCGTGGTATGGATCACACGTATTAAGAAAAAGAATCATCTGTTATAAATGATGATTTCAAAATGAAGTTTCCATTGCTTGTTTACTAAGCTGTGTTCTCTCTTCATTGGAAAGAAGTAGCTGTGGGCTGTTTGGATGAAGGGAAGTGAGGGATGGAGAAGGGGAAAGGTGGGTGGATGTTGGCTCCAGGCTGAACTTTGCTTTAGTAGCTGGTTCTCTGGGAGGTACAGGAGGACAGATGGAAAGCCCTGTATTCTCTTGTCAAGATAGGTGTTCGTTTTTCTGTCTAACAGGGACTGATGGCACTGTTGTCTCCTGGAGCCTTGTAGACCTGTTCTTTCTCTTCTTTTTTGGGGGGACCTCCCGTATCCACTCACCCCCATATCCACTCACTCTCATATCCACTCACCCCTGTTTTCTTTTTCCCTGTGCTGCCCTCTCACTCTGGGGGCCATGGTGGCCTCACTTTCCTCAGGAGATGGCCTCCATGCTGATGGTTCGCCTATGACTTTTCAGGTGTTTGAGTTCCCTGGTGGCATAATCCAGTGGGCCCGGTACAGGAACAATGCCAACGACTACCTCAGCATTGAAGAGGAGGCCTTTGGCAGCAGCTTGAACAGCCAGAGATCACAGATGAGCCTGGGGACCCTGAGAATAAAAAGCAGTGGCCTCCGGGCCCCTCACTGGCACTTCAATGCCAACGAACATGGCTATCTTGTACAGGTATAACTGGTTTGCCCACATTCTGTGCTTGAGCATTTGTGCTGTGTGTCCTCAGGCTATTATTTAGGTTGTTGCAAAACCTACTTAACTAACAGAATGATAGACAACATCCAGGCTTTGGCTGTGTACCCAGTTAGACCAGTTAGCAGTGCCTTGAAACATTAGACTGTTTTGTCTTAATTATTTGTGGCATCACTTTGAACTTCTTTCTTCAGTATAAAATCATTTTTCATACATTGTTAAGCTCAGATCACTGTTCCATCCTTTGAGCCAAAGCTAAAACTGGTAGCTCTGATCTAATGATCAAAGAGACTACAGCTTCCCTTTAGGGAAAAAAGCAGGGACTGGAATAACGAACTAGTTTGCTGATGTTCAACCTGGAGTCCCTGAGATCCGCCAATGGTATGCCCTTTTGTGGCTTTTATTTTCCAGAATTCTTTGGAAGTAAAGTGAAATAGAGCTGGAAGTGAAATGAGTGTACTTCCCTGAATTGCAAATAATTCATTAATTCTGAAATGTATTTATGGCTTCTGTGTTCCAGACACTGGGGAAATTGGAGTGATTAAGCTTTCATAGAGCTTTCAGAGTTTGGTCTTACCCTGGTAATGTTGTTAATAGATGAGCCAATTTTTATGTGTGACATATTTCTGTTATTGCTAATAAAACTCCTTTTTTATACTTGGACAATTCACTCGATTTTAGAATTTACAAGAAGAGATTAGAGCTTCATCTATGAGATTAAACCCTCTTTAGAAGAATACTTGGACATAGCAGTAAATGCACTATGTTATTACTATTATTATTATTAAAATTATATGTAGGCTTTTTCTTACCTGGTAAATACATACACATCTGTTTGCAAACACACAAACATACACAAGCGTACACATGTATGTCTATGCAACCGTCTATGAACACACACATGTGCTTGCAGTCTTTTCAAACTAGCATGATCTTAGAGCTCTAAATGCTCAGGGGGTGGTATTACCCTGAAGAGGGCAAAAACTGGTTGTTGGCAGGGTGAAAGTATCACTCTTTTTATGTCTACAGCATAGATGTACGTGTAGTACATGAGCAGTATGTGTGTGCCATATACAGGTCTCCAGTACCTCTGTAATGGTAACGTTTCATAGGGTGGGGATTAGAAAAACAGTCTAACATGGTACCTTAGAAGGCAGGTAATGAAAAAAGGTTGAAAAGCACTGCTCTAAATTGATGTTGGGATATGCTCTTCCATTTCCATTTCAGGGGACGGCATGGGTTGGGGTGGTTGATGATGGTGCTGTCGTTACCACGTACAATGTTACAGCTGGCCAAGTGATCTTCTTCCCGAAAAACACAGTGCACTGGATAAAGAATGTGGGGAGTGAAGACTGCTTTTTTTTGCTCTTCTTTTCTACACATGAGGAACTTCAGACCCTGGATGTCGATGATGTATTTTTTTCTACACCTGAGGATATTGCTTCCCGGTCACTTAAGGTCTGTATCACTGCTGAGAATACTTCCAGGTCACTTAAAGGTGTGTACCACTGCTGAGAACAAATCCTGAGAGGGTGTGCATTCCGTGGGCACCAAGAAGGCATGGCTATTGGAGTTTCTAAGGTGGCAGTCAACAAAGTAACAGTTGGGTAATGGGCTCAAGAACATGACTTGCTTCCTATTTAACACATAAACCGCCTCGAAGTTGAATTGCTCTTTATTTTCCCCTATGAAGGGCTTCTATAGGAAAGTATTTTTAAAAAATCTTTTGTTTTAATATTTACTTCTTTGGCTGCGTCGGGTCTTAGTTGTGGCATTCGAAGATGTAGTACACAGGCTTCTCTAGTTGGGCGTGGGCTCCAGAGCGTATGGGCTCAGTCGTTACTCTGTGGCATGTAGTTACTCAGCAGTTACTCGGTAGCATGTGGGATCTTAGTGCCTCTCAGTTGAGTTCAGTTCAGTCACTCAGTTGTGTCTGACTCTTTGCCACCCCATGAATTGCAGCACACCAGGCTTCCCTGTCCATCACCAACTCCCGGAGTTCACTCAAACTCATGTCCATCAAGTCGGTGATACCATCCAGTCATCTCATCCTCTGTCGTCCCCTTCTCCTCCTGCCCCCAATCCCTCCCAGCATCAGAGTCTTTTCCAATGAGTCACCTCTTCGCATGAGGTGGCCTAAGTACTGGAGTTTCAGCTTTAGCATCATTCCTTCCAAAGAACACCCAGGACTAATCTCCTTCAGAATGGACTGGTTGGATCTCCTTGCAGTCCAAGGGACTCTCAAGAGTCTTCTCTGACACCACAGTTCAAAAGCATCAATTCTTCGGTGCTCAGCCTTCTTCACAGTCCAACTCTCACATCCATACATGACTACTGGAAAAACCACAGCCTTGACTAGACGGACCTTTGTTGGCAAAGTAGTGTCTTTGCTTTTCAATATGCTATCTAGGTTGGTCATAACTTTTCTTCCAAAAAGTAAGCATCTTTTAATTTCATGGCTGCAGTCACCATCTGCAGTGATTTTGGAGCCCCCCAAAATAAAGTCTGAGACTGTTTCCACTGTTTCCCCATCTGTTTTCCAGGAAGTGATGGGACCAGATGCCATGATCTTCATTTTCTGAATGTTGAGCTTTAAGCCAACTTTTTCACTCTCCTCTTTCACTTTTATCAAGAGGCTTTTTAGTTCCTCTTCACTTTCTGCCATAAGGGTGGTGTCTCTACCAGGAATCAAATTGAGTCTCTTCCAATCCCATTGGAAGGCAAATTCTTAACCCCTGGACCACTAGGGAAGTCCTGGAAACTACTGATATAATAAATTGGTATAAAGGTTATGATAGTAGAAATTACTATAATTTTTCATCTCTGGAAAGCTATAAACTCATCTAGGGAGAACTTTGCTACAGATGATGTAATTGTGTTTTCTTAATCTAATGCAGAGGAACCCACAGTTTTTCCTGAGGAATAGCTGCTTTTGATCTCTCTCAGTATCACTGGAGAAACTGCTGATAGTGCTGGGTTTAGAAGGTCACGTGTAGATGCTGAAAGTGCAAATCGGTGATCAGAACTGGAGATGGTCCAGGCATGGCAATTTGGAAGGGTTCTGTGGTAAATTTAGGGACTTCAATAGTGGGATTCTGAGATTTATCTTGCATTAGATCCTGCTCTAACGTTTTAGGGAGACGTAGAAGAAATGAGTCATTAGAGTGAGAGTATTGGTAAGCATGGGAACCAGTGTATATTTTTGCAGGAATTTATATTGACCATAAAGTACCAGTGCCAATCCATTGAACACTTGGAAGATTTTCATAAAGATCACAAACCTTGGGGTAGTTGAGGTCAGCTCTTTTGACTGGGCCATTGAAAACCACACTGGTGTCAATGCTACCCTATCCTCAGCTATCTTCTTCTGTTGCTAAAATTTGTAGAATGTTTCACAAATACCTTTTTTTTTTGGACATTTTAAAATATAACAACTTTGTTGAGATGTAATCCATGTACTGTAAAATCCATCCTTTTTAAAGTGTATAGTTTCAAAGTTTTTAGTGTGTTCTCAGGTGAATTTAACTCAGATGACCATTATATCTACCACTGCAGGCAGGAATCCTTCAGAAGAAATGGAGTAGCCATCATGGTCAACAAAAGAGTCCAAAATGCAGTATTTGGATGCAATCTCAAAAATGACAGAATGATCTCTGTTCATTTCCAAGGCAAACCATTCAGTATCACAGTTATCCAAGTCTATGCCCCAACCAGTAATGCTGAAGAAGCTGAAGTTGAATGGTTTTATGAAGACCTACAAGACCTTTTAGAACTAACAACCCAAAAAGATGTCCTTTTCATTATAGAGGACTGGAATGCAAAAGTAGGAAGTCAAGGAACACCTGGAGTAACAGGCAAATTTTGCCTTGGAATCCGGAATGAAGCAGGGCAAAGACTAATAGAGTTTTGCCAAGAAAATGCACTGGTCATAGCAAACACCCTCTTCCAACAACACAAGAGGAGACTCTACACATGGACATCACCAGATGGTCAACATCGAAATCAGATTGATTATATTCTTTGCAGCCAAAGATGGAGAAGCTCTATACTGTCAACAAAAGCAAGACCAGGAGCTGACTGTGGCTCAGATCATGAACTCCTTATTACCAAATTCAGACTCAAATTGAAGAAAGTAGGGAAAACTGCTAGACCATTCAGGTATGACCTAAATCAAATCCCTTATGATTATACAGTGGAAGTGAGAAATAGATTTAAGGGACTAGATATGATAGATAGAGTGCCTGATGAACTATGGAATGAGGTTTGTGACATTGTACAGGAGACAGGGATCAAGACCATCCCCGTGGAAAAGAAATGCAAAAAAGCAAAATGGCTGTCTGGGGAGGCCTTACAAATAGCTGTGAAAAGAAGAGAAGTGAAGAGCAAAGGAGAAAAGGAAAGATATAAGCATCTGAATGCAGAGTTCCAGAGAATAGCAAGAAGAGATAAGAAAGCCTTCTTCAGCAATCAATGCAAAGAAATAGAGGAGAAGAACAGAATGGGAAAGACTAGAGATCTCTTCAAGAAAATTAGAGATACCAAGAGAACATTTCATGCAAAGATGGGCTCAATAAAGGACAGAAATGGCCTGGACCTAACAGAAGCAGAGGATATTAAGAAGAGGTGGCAAGAATACACAGAAGAACTGTACAAAAAAGATCTTCATGACCCAGATAATCATGATGGTGTGAACACTCATCTAGAGCCAGACATCCTGGAATGTGAAGTCAAGTGGGCCTTAGAAAGCATCACTATGAACAAAGCTAGTGGAGGTGATGGAATTCCAGTTGAGTTGTTTCAAATCCTGAAAGATGATGCTGTGAAAGTGCTGCACTCAATATGCCAGCAAAATTGGAAAATGCAGCAGTGGCCATAGGACTGAAAAAGGTCAGTTTTTATTCCAATTCCAAAGAAAGGCAATGCCAAAGAATGCTCAAACTACCGCACAATTGCACTCATCTCACATGTTAGTAAAGTAATGCTCAAAATTCTGCAAGCCAGGCTTCAGCAATATGTGAACTGTGAACTTCGAGATGTTCAAGCTGGTTTTAGAAAAGGCAGAGGAACCAGAGATCAAATTGCCAGCATCTGTTGGATCATGAAAAAAGCAAGAGCGTTCCAGAAAAACATCTATTTCTTCTTTATTGACTATGCCAAAGCCTTTGACTGTGTGGATCACAATAAACTGTGGAAAATTCTGAAAGAGATGGAAATACCAGACCACCGGAACTGCCTCTTGAGAAATCTGTATACAGGCCAGGAAGCAACAGTTGGAACTGGACATGGAACAACAGACTGGTTCCAAATAGGAAAAGGAGTACGTCAAGGCTGTATCTTGTCACCCTGCTTATTTAACTTCTATGCAGAGTACATCATGAGAAACGCTGGACTGGAAGAAACACAAGCTGGAATCAAGATTGCTGGGAGAAATATCAATCACCTCAGATATGCAGATGACACCACCCTTATGGCAGAAAGTGAAGAGGAACTAAAAAGCCTCTTGATGAAAGTGAAAGAGGAGAGTGAAAAAGTTGGCTTAAAGCTCAACATTCAGAAAACGAAGATCATGGCATCTGGTCCCATCACTTCATGGCAAATAGAAACAGTGGAAACAGTGTCAGACTTTATTTTTGGGGGCTCCAAAATCACTGCAGATGGTGATTGCAGCCATGAAATTAAAAGACGCTTACTCCTTTGAAGAAAAGTTATGACCAACCTAGATGGCATATTGAAAAGTAGAGATATTACTTTGCCGACTAAGGTCCGTCTAGTCAAGGCTATGGTTTTTCCTGTGGTCATGTATGGATGTGAGAGTTGGACTGTGAAGAAGGCTGAGCGCTGAAGAATTGATGCTTTTGAACTGTGGTGTCAGAGAAGACTCTTGAGAGTCCCTTGGACTGCAAGGAGATCCAACCAGTCCATTCTGAAGGAGATCAGTCCTGGGTGTTCTTTGGAAGGAATGATGCTAAAGCTGAAACTCCAGTACTTTGGCCACCTCACGTGAAGAGTTGACTCATTGGAAAAGACTCTGATGCTGGGAGAGATTGGGCGCGGAGGAGAAGGGGACGACAGAGAATGAGATGGCTGGATGGCATCACTGACTCAATGGACGTGAGTCTGGGTGAACTCCAGGAGTTGGTGATGGACAGGGAGGGCTGGCATGCTGCGATTCATGGGGTTGCAAAGAGTTGGACACGACTGAGCGACTGAACTGAACTGAACAGATCTGCGCAACAGTCTCCACTGTCTGGTTTTAGAATACTTTCATTCCCTCAAAAAGAAATGAAATTTCATTCCCTCACTCCCCATTCTCTCCTACCCCCAGGCCCTGGCAACTACTGGTTAGCCTTCTCTGTGGATTTGCCCGTTCTGTCTGTCTATATAAATGAAAACATATGATATGTGGCCTTTTGTGTCTGGCTTCTTTCACTTAGCATAAAGTTTTCAGTGTTCATTCATGTTGTAGCATGTATCAGTACTTTGTTCCTTTTTAAAATTTAAAATATTTATTTATTCAGCTGTGCTGAGTCTTAGTTTGCAGATATCTTATATGGTCTCTTATGTGTTTCAGCCTGAAGGTGGAATTAATTTCATTAGAACATTCCATAAGCAAAAGGAGGATCAGGGGGTCAATCTTCCTCCCAACTTGGCAGAACTTGTTGTCAATGCTAATTACTCACAGTCTCCAGATAACTTTGTGTGGAGGTACTTTTATGACTTGAAAGGTATAGTATGTTATTTCATGAAGGCTTTTTACTTTTTGGTTAAGTATTTATATATGTATGATTACATAGGTGTATTGGATTAAGATATAATGTGTTTTTGTTTTATTTATTTATTTATTTACAGCAAGGCATAGTCAAGAGAACTTTCAAAAAACACATTTCTCAACAGAGTAGCAAATGAGAGAAAAGGCCTGGAAGCAAATGAGAATGTGGGAAAAAAATTCAGAGCGTGAGAGGGTGTGTGTTGGGGCTGGGCAATGCTGTAGGAGAAGAGCCTGATGAGAGAGGAGGGGTCCAACCATGTAGCAATTAAGTGGTTTATTTTTATTTATTTTAAAATTAATAATTGATTAATTTGGCTACATGGCATCTTTGTGCAGTGAAGATCCGGTGAAGGTCTCTGCACGCAGGATTTTTGTTGAGGCACATGGGCTCTCCAGTTGTGATGCACAGGCTTAGTAGTGAAGGTGCTTGGGCTTAGTTGCTTTGCAGTATGTGGGATCTTAGTTCCCCCATCAGAGATTGAACCTGCATTGCAAGTTGGGTTCTTAACCGTTGGACCACCAGGGAAGTCCCAATTAAGGGGTTTTAAATAGCAGAGTGATACAGTGAGGTTTTTAATTTACCTATTTTTATCATTTATTTTATATTATCTTATTGAGGTGTAATTGACTTACAACATTATGTTAGTCTCAGGTATACAACACAGTGATTCGATATTTGTATATATTATGAAATGATCACCACAATAAGTCCAGTTATTAGTAACATCACCACTGTACATATTAATAGTTGCAATTTTTTTTCTTAGGAGAACTTACAAGATCTTAGTAACTCTAATGTATGCATTGTGAAATGAAAGTCACTCAGTCGTGTCCGACTCTGCAACCCATGGAATTCTCTAGGCTGGAATACTGGAGTGGGTAGCCTTTCGCTTCTCCAGGGGATCTTCCCAACCCAGGGATCGAGTCCAGGTCTCCTGCACTGCAGGTGGATCTTTACCAGCTGAGCCACCAGGGAAGCCAGCGTATGCCTTACAGTGTTGTTAACTGTGGTGCCTTGTTCGGCATCATGTCCCCATGACCTGTTTATTTTATAACTGGAAATTTATGTCTTTTGCCTTTCTTCACCCATTTCAACCAGCCCCATGGCCTGCCTCTGGCAGCTACCACTCTGTTCCCTGTACCTGTGAGCTTGGGCTCATAGATTGTTTCCGTATGTTGGCTATTGTAAATATGCTGCAGTGAACGAGGGTGCAGCTGTCTCTTTGAGTTGGTGTTAGTTTTTGTTTTTGGAGTGATGACCAGCAGAATTGTGGAGAATGATTGAAAGCGGCCAGCTGAGAAGCAGGGAGATGAGTCAGGGACTCTTGCAGTCTTTCAGGTAGGGGATGATGGTGGCCTCACTCTGTGAGACAGAAAGAATTGTTGAGAAGCAGGGAATTTAACTGACAGGACTTCGTTGACTGATCGGGGAGAGAGGTTTAGGATGAGTCTCATGTTTTCCATGGGCTTCCCTGGTGGCTCAGACAGTAAAGAATTGACCTACAGTGCAGGAGACAGGGTTAGATCCCTGGGTCGGGAAGATCTTCTGGAGAAGGGAATGGCAACCCACTCCAGTATTCTTGCCTGGAGAATCCCCATGGACAGTGGTGCCTGGCAAGCTACAGTCCATAGGGTCACAAAGAGTTGGACACAACTGAATGGCTAGTTGTACAACCAGGTCCCCTGAGTTGAACGTCTTAAAAGAGGTCACTTTTTTTGGTAGAAATTTAAGGAGAACTTGGGAAGGTAGGATAGCATCTGGGAGTATCAGGTCAATATCTTGGCAGCACACAGGATGTGCTCTTGTACTTCCTACCACATAAACTTCCGTGACTACAGAAGGGCTGTTCCTGGGACTGCATTTGGCTCTCCTTTTGTGGTACCGTTTTGAAGTAGTTTTGTCTTATTTTGTTTTTTAAATTTCATCTGATTCAGGCTCAAAAGAACATCGATTTCCTGGAGGAATAATACAATTGGCACAATATTGGGAAAATAGAAGTGAACTGAGCCACAATGAAAAAATTTTTAGTGAATTTCTGAATCAGGTAATTGAGAAAAATGTTTTGATGATTATCAAAATGGATGAAATATGAGCTTTAGGTTGGGTCAGTTTTTTTGGACAAAGCAAAAGGAAAGAGCTAGTCAAACACTCATTGACTTGATCAATGCAAACTATTGATTGAGGCCTCATTGTGAATTTGGAAGCTTAACTTCTTGGCATGGATGGTTACATTAATAAAGAGACTGGAGGCTTGTGAGATTTCTCTTTTCATGTGTTTTAAATGCTCAACTGGCAGTATTGTTCAATGACTAAGAGCACCGCTCTGGCATCAAATCCCGTGATTCAAACCCCAGTTCTGCCACGGTGTGTCCCTAGTTTACTCAGGCAACCTAGACTTTAATTTCATCTCATATGGTTGGTGGCAATCTTGCAAGATTGTTATAAAGGACAAGTGACATAATAACTGTAAAGGAATATAAAAAATTGCCTGTTCTCAGTGAGGGCTTTATAAATATTAGTTACTACGATGATTATATGAATTGTTAAATTGCTGAGTTGAGTGTTGGCTAAATGTTGGAATTCATTTTTCTTTTTCTTTCTCAAGCATCAAAAAGCCCTCACTTTGAGTACACTCAGGATTTATAACAATGGATTACGACAGCCACACTTTCATTTTAATGCAAATGAAATGGGATACGTAATAAGTGGATGTGCAAAGGTAATTTCTCTGTGAACAGTTTTTTTCCTGAACTTTCCTTTTCAGTGCAGAAGGAAGCAAACGAGGTATTTCTTTGTTTTGGTTCAGTTGTTGGTAATAGAATAGGACTTTGTGCACATGGCTTTCTGGGCATGGTTTCCATGGAGGGTACCATGCATGTCCTGGGAGGTAACTTCCAAATTTGCTCTTAGCACGAGGAATGTTCTAGGAACATTCAGAACTGATAGAAAGGTTTATCACTAATGGTGAAGGGCTGGAATACCTGCTTACATTTTCTGAGTTTTGCATTCTCTACTAACGCAAGCATTTAGTGTGCTCTGCTTTGGGGACCATGAAACTGGCTGTTTGCCTCTCAGTGTGTTATGAGTGGGGGTAATAGGGAGGTGTGGAGCCCCAGTAGGATGGCCATATATCCCCTTGGTGAAATTATTAATAGCACCACTTTTGACTCTACAGAGAGTCCTGGTTTGGGTGATCAATTAATTATATGATTACCATAAGAAAAGCCACACAAAGTATCATCTTATCACAGTGATTTGACAGCAGCTCCTCTGGGCTTTCGTAGGGATCCTGGGAAGATCTACAGGTAAAAATGGGCTTCTCTAGCTTATATCTGCTTCAGTTGTGACAGATAGAATCAGACCAGACTGAAATTCACCTTTTCTGTCATCCGGAGCAAAAGTTTTACGTTCTTAGAGGTGACATCTGTAATAAACGGGAAAAGGGCATTGTCATTAATCCTCCGCAGATTTCCTTTCAAGGATCAGATGTCCTTTGTGAGGTGCTTTGTGCGCATGTGTGTGCGTTTATGTGCATTCAGTCTCCAGCCCTCTTAAAGGGAGACCCTTAGGATGCTGCTCTCCCAGAGGCTGACTTTTCCCAAATGAGTGGAAAGGAGGGTGTAGGGGTAGTGAAACGCTGGAATTTAAATCCTCTGCCTAATTAGTGAATGAAGGTCATTGATACTCTTAATTAGAACATGGCAGTTAATGCTCTTTTTGTATGAAGTTCTGCAGTATTGATTTAACTAATGCATTTTGAGGGACATTTACTTCAATAGAGTATCTTCTAATTTTTGTGGAACTGTGTCTCAGAAACAGGAGCGTGAATGTGAAGGATTGCCTCTTTTTTCTCTTTTTTGCTGTTTACCTTCTCTAAGAAGTACCTTTATAACTATGTGCTTTTATTGATTTGTTCACTGTGAATACTTATCCTTATTGAATAAATGATTTTGTTTGCTTCAGTTCAGCATAGTTTTTTCCCCCTCCTTAGGTGGGCATTATCAATGCTCAGAGTTCCATAGAGTTTGACATTCACATTGGAGATGTGATATTTTTCCCCACTGGAACCCAGCATTACATTAAGAGCACATGCGATGAGGATTTGCTTCTCATTCTTGCCTTCAGCACTGGAAACCAGGTGAGAATAAGCCAGTGTTGGAGATGTTGGTGAGTGCCCGTGATGTGCAGAGTCCTCTGCTAAGCAGTGTGTCTGGGTCATAGAGGGAACTCAGCACATGGATATTGAATCGATGATTGATTTAATGAACTGGCTGAACCAATGTGTGAAGAGGAGAATCGGAGGTCAAATAATCTTTTCATTTGGCTATAAAGGGATCCAGTACATCACATTTCTCTCTCAATTCCCCGAATTCTCAACCAACTGAGAAAAAAGACGAAAGAGTAGCATGTGTGTGCTCAGTTGCTTCAGTCGTGTCCGACTCCTTGCAACCCCATGGACTGTAGCCCTCCAGGCTCCTCTGTCCATGGAATTGTCCAGGCAAGAATACTGGAGTGAGTTGCCATGGCCTTCTTCAGGGGATCTTCCCAACCCAGGGATCGAACCCGTGTCTCTTAAGTCTCCTGCATTAGCAGGTGGATTCTTCACCAGTGGTGCCACCTGGGAAGCCCAAAGAGCAGCATACAGAGACTTAGAAAATCATTTCTGTTACTAATCATGAAGATATTTGGGAATATGATTAGTATCTGTGGGTAGGTGGGTTTCCTAATATCTGTTGGGTTGGCCAGGATTGGGTTGGCTTACTGGTGTTGAGGTGAGTTCTTACACACCTTATGGCATAGAGAAACACAGCCTGAGTTTTGAAGCTTTGCCAGCTCCCTAACAGAGAGGGAGGAGGTGAAGTAAGCATGGCCAATTTATTCTTCTGAAATTTATGGTAGAGAGATAAGGGAGAAAGAGAGAGAAAGGAAGAGGGAGGAAGGAAAAGTCTTTTGTATATGAAAAGAAACTATAGGAGACATAAAGTAGCATGAAGTATGACTCAGCAGTGCTCCTGAGGAGTAGCATTCCCTCCCATCATTGTTTTAAGTAAATCTGATATACCATGATCTGTATTATAAAACACATATTAAGAGAAATTATTTGTTATATTAAATAGTTGTTTGCTTTTAAAAATTCACCCCAGTGTTCCTTAATTAGATGGAATAATGTGTTTGAAGAACAAGAATAAGTAGTAGAACTTAGATTTTAGAAAAAGGTCTTAGGACTAGATTCCCTGCCGAGACAGGGTGATAATTATGAGTCTGGGGACCCCTGGGGCAGGTCCAGAAACGACAGGCCGTGGTTCTCTTGGCCATGGTTCTTCCCACGTGGAGACCCAACAAGATCTCCAGCGGGGAGCATGGTGTAGATTCTGCAGTTTCATCAACAAGACCTGTACCAAGAGGCAAGCCTGTCCTGCTCATTTTCCATGATGACACTTCCCCTCTTCAAGGGAGACTGGAAAACTCCAGAGTCTGCTTTTCTGAGTCTCCAAACCTTTCTGGTGGTACCTGGGGTGAGGTTTGTGGAGAGCTCTTTGAGGAAGATATGCACTGGAAAACTATTAACAGCTGTAGACTTGCTCGGGGCAAGATGGGGGATAGGGTTCTGGTGTCTCATACTTTTGGAGCCGGTCTCACTGGAGTCGGACACAACTGAGCGACTTTCACTTTCACTTTTCACAAGATGCAAATTTCCAGTTACAAGCGAAACAAGGCATGGGGACATGGTGCAGGGCAAGGAGCACACTGGCTTCCCTGGCAGCTCAGCTGGTGCTTTCACTGCTACCGCCACCCCCTTGGTCTTTATTCTCTACAGTTACTATAAGAACAAATCACGAAGCAAAATCCAATCCAATATAAGTAGGAAAAGAAGGGAAAAACATCAAGAGAGAGGAGGGAGGGAGGATGAGAGACAGTCTGAGACATGGAAACACACACCCAGAAGGAAACAGAGAATGAGAGATGGGAACACAGGGAGACATACGTGCTCAGAAACACACATAGAGAGATACACAGAGACAGAGACATGCACAGAAATAGAGACGGAGAACCACAAGCAGAATGACACAGACAGAGAGAAGCAGCGCAGAGACATACGGACAGAAGGAAACACATGAACACAGACGCAGAAAGGGGCAGAGACCCATAGGGAGGGAGAGACAGGAGGAGAGACACACGGACACACACATCCCACACACAGACACACACATCCCACACACAGACAGACCTGTACACACAGGAGAGGGAAAGGCAGACGACCTAGTGAGAAACACACATGGAGAGATTACACACATGTAAGCTCAGAGACACACGCAGACAGAGAGAAAGAGAAGCACAGTGAGTGACACAGAGATCCACACGCATGCAGAAACTGAGAGGCTGGCTGAGAAAGGAGGTGGTGTCAGAGAGTGGGGAGCATAGAGGAGGAGAGGAAGGTAGTGATGCAGAGAGGGCGGACAGAGTCAAACCAGCTGGACAGCCCCGCCCCAGAGGCAGAGACAAACAACTGTCTCTGGCTACGGAGAAGGAGGGGCGCTTACCTTGCCGCCATGTGAGCCTCCATCATGTGCCTCTGGGCATGGAGCTCGGAGAGGCCCTTTGGGCACTAATCCCTGCTTCTAGGTGGACAGAAGGTCATGCTCCCTCTTTAAAGAGAACTAGCTCCCAATGGGATGGAGGTCCCTTCTAAAGAGATGCCTCGGCATCTCTAGCCATCACTCACTTTCCTTATTCCTGGAGTCAAAAAGGTGAGCTCCCCCTGGCAAGAGAAGACAAGCACAAGGGGACCATTTGCAGGATTTCACAGCTCCTAGTGTTACATAGCCACGCAGCTAACGTCGTGAAAATGCTCTGATGGCTGTAGGATCTCTGTGGCCGTACTTTGGTGCTGACATCTCTTCTTTTGGTTTCCACTATCAGTTGCAAACCCTTGACATGGACGATTATCTCCAGGCCACTGCAGACCACATCCTGGCTCAACTTTTCTTCAAGAAGCAAAGTGAGTTTAAGAAGATTCCCCAATTCAAGGAAGACCAGGCAATCAACCTGCCTTAGATTTGCTGACGTGTTCATATCTATTTTTCTCTCTTCATATGTTATTACTGTTTTTAAAGAAGGTCCACTTGGCTCATGAACTTGTAGCTCCTTACAGAATGACATTGGTCAAGCAGATGTGAAGCAGCCCTACAGGCTCATTTAGCTAAGATCATAGGCAACTTGTGCTAAGCGAACATTTCTGTGCACTCTGCAGCTTATCTACAGAGGGGCTCTGCTCAATTAAATTACTATTTTTTTTATGGATTTTAGTATGCATGTATATATTTATTTTGCTTTTGTTGCATCAGATTTATTATGAAAATCCATTCTTTTTTTTGCACATCAGTGAAACTTAGTACCATGCCTGTATTTTTGCTATTCATCACTGTGGAAGGAAGTATGGAGATCAGCCTACTTATGTACATACATACGGATGCAGCCAGAAGAACCCAGGTGCATCTAACCTTGTCTGGAGAGTTTAGTGTAGAATCTTAGGTTAGCCACTCTCAACGCTTTTGTCGACATGAAGATACTTTTTATAAGGCTCAAAATTTCAAGGACTCACACGGGTAGTTTACTTATTGTATATTAGCTGAGAAAATACTTAATGGCAAACTAATTATAAATTCAATATTTTCTTTGAATGTATTTGAATTTTATTAATCATATCACAGACTATTTACCTTTGAGGAACAGTCATCCCTATATTTGAGAAGCAAGTGTTTCTTTAGTCTATTGGCTGGGTGTGTATGTGGATTTGAAGACTACTTTTCATCACTTAGAAACTGGTAGGAGCTGGTGGTCTCCAAGTTGGGGGTCATTGTCTTAAGTAGAAAAGAGTTTGTTCAAATCTAATCAGTGCTTGATTTTTCTTTGTTGTTTTTTCGCTAAGTCGTTCTAACTCTTTGTGACCTCATGGACTGTAGCCTACCAGGTTCCTCTGTCCAATTTTCCTGGCAAGAATACTGGAGTGGTTTGCCATTTCCTTCTGCAGGGGATCTTCCCAATCCAGGGATCGAACTTGTGCTCCCTGCATTGGCAGGCAGATTCCTTACTGCTGAGCCACCAGGGAAGCCTTGAGTTTTCTTTACAGTTTATCTTAATAGGTATCTGGTACCTCTACGGTTTGCTTGGGTAGTTCTGGGCTATACTATATACAGCTCTAGTCAGTATAGACGCTTGTTAATGCTTTCAGCCAGCACCCTCTTTCAGTTATATTTCCCTGACACATAATGAAATTTTTAGGTATTTTAAGGATGTTTGTTCTTAGCCGAAGAAGGAATCTGTTTGTATGTTCCTTTCTCTCTCTCTCTCTCTTTCTCTCTCTAGGTATGTGTTTCTCTCTCTAGATAACTAGCTCTGTTGACTGTATAGAATATACAGAATCAGGAATAACCCCCTTTGATGGGGGGAGTAGTTGTCTACATATTATATATGATCAGGTCATGAAAGGCCTATCATCCCTTGCTACCAGGCTGTATTTACCTTATTGCCATTTTCCAGGAGAGCCAGCTGAGATTAGAGCTTGGTAGCACAGGGGATTTTGTGGTGGTAGTCTTGTTTTGAAGAGACTTTGTAGGGAATTCGTCACCATCCAGGAGGAGGAGCATGGTTGAGAAGATGCAGGGAAGAGCATAGGACAATAGGTGTGTGGAAGGTGGATGTCCAAAGAGAGGGGAAATAATCGTAAAAGGAAATGGCAGTGTGTGTAGACAGATCTTATCTGCAAATCTTGTTTTACTTTGTGACTTGTTAAAAATATACTATAAACCAGGTGATAATCCCTTTTCTTGAATCAGGAAGTGTTATCTGATTACTATGTGGTCATTTAATAAAGATTTTGTATATCTGCATATTATTATGTCATTTTAATTTTTTCTTTTTTTCTTAATTTATTTTTAATTGAAGGATAATTACAATATTGTGTTGGTTTCTGCCATACATCAGCAGGGATCAGTCATAGGTGTACGTATATTCCCTTCCTCCTGAGCCTCCCTCCCACCTCCCACCCCAGCCCACACCTCTAGGTTGTCACAAAGCACCAATTTGAGTTCTATGAGTCATACAGCAAATTCCCACTGTTTTGTTATTTAATTTTAAATGAAACCTGTTCTTGCAGTTTTATGAATTTGGTGCATTATTGGATTCCTTCTATGAATCCTTGAAATATGCTATATCATCGTCTAAAGAAAATATATTACGGTGTTGGAACTCTCTGGGTTTCCTGACTTAGGTTTCCAGCCTACTATGTATTTAAAAAAGAAAACTACTAAAAATAAAAATGAATGACCTAATGAAGACATATTAATTGGATGTTGTTGGTATATTATTTTATGAGGGGATTTTTTTCCTTTGGGCCACACTGCTCAGCTTCTGGGATTTTAGTTCCCTGACCAGGAACTAAACCTGGGGTCACTGCAGTGAAAGTGCCAAGTCCTAAGCACTGGACCACCAGGGAGTTCCTTGGGGAGGATATATTCTTAGTTTTCACTTGGTTGTTCTAATTTCAGTCCTTTTTCCCTGTTTGGAAAGCTGATGTCTAATTTTAATACCATTTTATTCCTTAGGGTAATTTCATCCATTACTACTCAAGTGCTTTTAGGCTTTTTGGTATACCTGCTTTATTTATTATCAGATCAATAAATTGAAGAGTGAATTGCTCAATCAGACTATTTGGCATCATTCAGGCAAAACCCAGACATTTGACTGAAAACCTCCTTTAAAACTGAACCTACCTTACTCACTTTATACACCCAGTCTATAATACAGCTACATTTGATTCATTTGAAATGGTTTGAATTGTACATAAAAAGTTCTTAAATCTTTAGAACTTTTAAACAACAGCTTTGAATAACTGAATGGAGTGAATTAATTTGCCTAGAGGAGCTACAAGGTTAGGTAAATACCACTGTGTGTTCCTTACTGCTTATAAATAATGCGAGGCAGTTATAAAAAGTTTCTTTGTTCATATTCTTATCCTTTCCTATTGAAGAGTAATCAGGCTGCTTTTTACCACCCAACCAATTTAGAAAAAGGAAAATAGTTACTTTTACTATATAACTTGATTCTTAATGACCATAATTTACCAACGGTTGCAAGTGATTTTCAGTTATATAGCATTATTACTGTAAAAAAAAAAAACTAAGAAAAGAAAGTGGGAAAAAAAGCCACAGTGACTTTGTGCTATAATTAGAAGTGATAAGTGGTATTTCTTCCATGCTCTGCACTCACCATAGCTTTATGAAACTCATATATTCACTTTGGAGCACTGTTCCTTTACATAGAAGAGTAGGACACTGGAGAGTCCAGAAAAGAATAGTGATGCTAAAGAGATGAAAACCTGCGTTTTCTTCGGTGTACTTAAGTTGGAACTGTCGGGAAAAAAGAAGTTAAGGGATGACGTAGAAACAGTGAAGTACAGCTGGTAGAGGCCATGCATCGTGCGATCCCAGTGCTTCAGTTCGCAGAGAGACAAAGTGATACCTGACAAGGGTAGGGGACCCAGACTGTAAGATATTTGAGACAAAGTCCAGATCTTTTGAGGTGCTTCCCACCTCCCCTGGGGAGTTTGTTTTTTTTAAGGGTCAGCTAGTAAATATTTTATTTAATTATTTTTATTTATTTTATGTTTGGTTGCACTGGGTCTTGGTTGCTGCGTGTGGGCTTTCTCTGGTTGCAGGGGCTACTGTCTAGTTGCAGTGCTCACGCTTCTCATCGGTGGTAGTTTCTCCTGTTGTGGAGCACAGGCTACAGTCATTACGGCTCACGGGGTTAGTTGCTCCGTGGTATCCTTGTAGAGTTTTTTGATTACTGTTTTCATGTATATAAAAAATTCTTCCACCTGAAGCAGAACTCTACACTAGGAAATGGACCGTCTTCAAGTGGGAGAGGTGGCTTCTGCCACCTGCACTTCAGCAGCCCCAGTGCCAACACCACTTCTCCTTTTCTGAGCCTGGCACATGCCTGGTGTCCAACCCCCTGTAGCTACTGTAAAGAGGTGACCAGAGCCCCCTGAGATCACTGTCCCTATCTAGCCAAGGATTCCCTGCTTGTGTTTTCATTTTAAAGTTTTATTAAACAATTTTTACACTGTGGCTCAGACAGTAAAGAATCTGCCTGCAATGCAGGAGGGGCCAGGGTTTGACCCCTGGGTCAGGAAGATGCCCTGGAGAAGGGCATGGTGACCCACTGTAGTGTTCTTGCCTGGAGAATTCCATGGACAGAGGAGCCTGGCGGACTACAGTCCATGGGGTCTCAGAGTCAGACGTCCCTGAGACACTACACACTTACACTGATAAAATGTACATAATGTAAAAGTCACCATTTTAAGGTGTACAATTCAGTGGCATTAAGTATATTTGCCTTGTTGCGTAGTCACCAGCACTGTCCATTCCCAGAGCTCTCCATCATCCCAAGCAGGAACATAATACTCATTAAACAGTAGCTCCCCATTCCCCTCTCTTCCCCAGCTCCTGGTAACCTTTATTTTCTGTCTTTATAAATTTGTCTATTTTAGGTCCCTCATATAAGTGGAGTCATACAATCTTACTCAGGCCTTATTTTTATGAATTTTTTTACTCATTTTCAATAATTATGCTTTTACTATATTCTTATCATTATACCAGGATACACAAGAGACATGAAGATGTGGTCTCTACAAATTTATAATTTAAATGTTTCTTATTTAGTTCTATATTTCTCTTCCCTCCCCACCCCTGTATGAACCCAGCCCTTATCATGAGTTCAAAAGAATGTTTATTCATTTAGACTATGTTAAGGGGCTTCCCAGGTGGCGCAGTGGTGAAGAATCCACCTGCCAATGCAGGAGATGCAAGGGTTTGATCCCTGGATTAGGAAGATCCCCTGGAGGAGGAAATGGCAACCACTCCAGTATTCTTGCCTGGGAAATCTCATGGACAGAGAAACCTGGCGGGCTACAGTCCATGGGGTCACAGAGACACGACTGAACACACACACACACACACACACGAAGTACATAGTAGCAGAATTGAGAAAAAGAGGTGAGTCTATATTATGCATTTGTATTTCCAGAGAAAGCAACACTCAGTCTTTTGGGGGGTTCCCATTCCAGAAACTATCATAACAGTTCTTGGTCCTCAAATTTTTCATAACTCTCATAAAATTGCTTTTCCTCTACTTTTTTCTTTTGAAGGCACCTCATTCTAGTCCCTGCAGTTTAAACATTCAGATAAGAGTGTTTGACTTCTGTTCTTTAAACATTAACAAGAAACCCCATGTAGCCTCAGCAGGTGTCCTTCACATCTCTTATCTTGATTCAGGAATGCCCAACTTCATCCTACTGGCAGTATACCTATTGTTTTATTATGTTAGCCTGTTGAATTCCATCTTCCTTTGTTCAGAATGTGGAGTAGCTCTCAATGAAAGGGAGCAGGCTTTGATGTGCAGGCTAAATGGATATTGTACCAGAAGGGCCAGCTGTAGTGAGGGGGAGCCTGGACTCATGGAACTTCAGTGAAGGCATTAGCCCACATCCCAAAAGACCACTTTGAATGTAGGGTCAATGAAGATATTAAGATATTTAAATCATAACCTAGGAAAAATTTGCAAAGGAAAGAGTAGTATCTGGTTTTTGGGTTTTTTTTTTTTTTGGTCTTTTCAGGAAATTGCACAATTAAGAGGCAGTGTTTTTTAATTTGTTTTTGTTTTGGTGTTAAGCATGCAGTACGCTGCAGCTGTTAGTAAGTGTCGAGAATAAATTAAATAAAAATAGAACAGTTACTCGTAAAGTTGGTCTCAAGTGATTCATGTAAAGCCTTTAAATGTCTCCAGTACCTGGATAACTTTTCCTCCAGAATCAGCACTGCTTAGAGAATTGCTGTCCTGGGAGATAATTTTGTCTCTCTTTGTAAGGCGTTTTAGATAGTAAAAGCCAAGAAGAAGAAATTTCTGTCAACTAGGATGGATTGTCCTTTCAAATGTACTTTCTCTAATGTTGTAAAAGAAACCATTGGAGATGGGTTTACAAGTTTATATAGTTCTGAGCTCCCACCCGGCTTGGGTATGGGAAGGCTTTCTTAAATACACAGACAGAGAGAAGCAGGAACACATATAAGAAAAGGAAAAGCTGTGGTTTTAAGGGCTGGAAATCTTGAATTTCCTTTCCATGGGACATGTTCAATTTTCTTTTAAAATATTTGCTTTTGACTGGGAAACTTTTCTAGCCAGATATAATCTACTTTGGCCTATATGTTTAGCTACTACCCCTTAGCTCTGTAACTTTTAGTTCCTTATTTAGATAAAGCATACAGGAGCAAAATGTCCAGTTGCAAGTATACACCTTGGTGATTTCTGCAAAAAATCATCTAGCATTCATCTAGCACTTTGATTCATCTAGCACTTTGATCAAGAAATATTATATTACCTGCAAGTCCTCTTGTGGGGCCAGCTTCAGTCACCACCCCCAATATGATAAGCAGTTTTTGAACTTTGTATGCATGGGATCATAGTCTATGTGCTTTTTGGGACTTGATTTATTTTCCATAACATTATGTTTTTGAAACTCATTCATGTTGTTGCTCCTTCTCTTCACTTAGTTTTTTTTTTTTTTCTTTTTCTTCAGATAGACATGTTGCTTTCATGTGTCACCTCCTTGATTCAATGTAGCGAGCCATGACCTGTGTATAAGTGGAGTGACTCTAAGTCAGGTCCTCTTGGTGGCCTTGATTGCTGGGCCTGTCCCTGGTTTTTTTTCTTCTACATGGTTGTTATCTGGGAAGAACTGAGATCTAAGAAGAGAGAAGTGCTAAAAACTCAGCACTTTCTGTCTGAAGTTTCTTTTCCTTTAACACTCTCCTTACTCCAACTCTTTCCAGCCCAGTCCATCAGGTGGGAGGAATGTGATTGATGCTGGCTACACCAGTCAGTTCAATTCCATGGCGACACTTTCCCCCAAACAAAAGTCATTTTTCTTTAATTAGGGAGGGAGAAGTAAAGGAAGGTGATCTAGGAACATATTACCAGGTTTCATAAAGGGATGACTTGTTTGATTGGCAAGTTGTTCATAACTGTTTTCCCTCTCCTGATTTCCTTGTCCATGAGAAATGAGCTAGTACTTTATAAAAATAAATTTAACAGCAGCTATTTTCAAGAGAGAGAGATTTAAACTTCACAAACATATAGCTTAGATGAAACAACCCTTTCAAGTTTGAGCAATTGATTTTATCAAGAGTTTTTCCCCAGGGCTCTTTGCAGAATGAAATTTAGAATAGTAGCTCTGTAGTTTTGAAGGTCCTCTTTTTACTAAGTATGTGTCAGTTCATTCATTTCCATGCACTGTGCAGAAGTAAAGCCAATAGCTGTCTGAATGTGTCTACTTCAATTACTAATGCAGTATCAAGAAAATCAATAGGATATGTCAACACTCTTCCAACTTATTCTTCTGACCTCAAAGGCAAGAGGATGGTGCTGAAGCTGAAGCCCCAGTACTTTGGCCACCTGATGCGAAGAACTGATTCATTTGAAAAGACCCTGATGCTGAGAAAGATTGAAGGCAGGAGAAGGGGACGACAGAGGATGGGATGGTTGGATTGCATCACCCACTCGATGGACATGAGTTTGAGCAAGCTCTGGGAGTTGGTGATATACAGGGAGGCCTGGCGTGCTGCACTCCATGGGGTCACAGAGTCTGACATGACTAAGCGACTGAACTGAACTGATTCACTGGAATGAAGTCAACTTAGATTCTCAGGTTGCAGTCAAAGTGGTTATATAACAAAGACAGGAGAATTGTCCATTGTTTTCTGATATTTCTTTTTATATTTATGATCAGTGTTTGCAGGACAGGGAGAAATGGAGGAGGAAGTGGGAGGAAGAGTGTAATGGTTGCTGTGGTTTTAGATGCTAAGGGAGATACAGACCCTCCTGTAACTCTGCAGTGACTGCAAGAAGGGCTGTCCCAGGGGTGGATTATGGTACAGGGGCTGCTGAAGCCTTCTGGCAAGTCCCTCCTCACAGTCCTTGACCCTGGCTGCCTGATTGGAAAAGCAACTCCAGAGGCAGAGCTCATCTGGAGAGGCCCCTCCATGTGCCTCTGCTTGGGGCATGAGAACAATTTTGATTTGTAAAATGAAATGTTGAGAATCCTGCATCTGTGGGCACTAAAAATTCCCCAAACCCAAGATGTGAAGGTTAAATAGAATAGAGACTCACCCTTTGAGGCCTTGTTATAAAATATGTGTGGAAAATTTGAATTATTTTTTATGACGGGTTTAGGGACAGTTCCTAGTAAGGATATCATGATCTGAATGATGGATTAGATGTAGGGCTGGGGTCCAAACACCAGTCACGCATCCACAATAGGCATCTAAGAAATCAGTATGAACTCGAATTAGTATCTGAAGCCTTTCCCCAAAGTACCTTTGTTTAATGGAGAGAAAATCCCCATCCATTAAGTGTCATAGGCCAGATTACTCTGTCACCTGCGATGACATCACCACAACTGTCTGGAATGCCACATGGCTTGTACTGTGTTTTGGAAAATTCTTGCTTGTGGTGACCCCACTTCCTTCATCAATGCCCCTTCCCATGTGCTGCTACACTCTCTGCCTTCCTGGTCCTCACTATTGCTTGACTTTACCCTACAGCCATATTCAGGAAGGTTGTAAGAGAGAAAGAGACCTTCAGAGCTGGGAAGGACCAGCTATTCGAGTAATTCCAAGCTGTGCTCCTGCGGTGCCTAAGCATCTGCACAGAGTTGGGACTCAGAGCAGAGGTGAGCCAAACTGGGGTCTGCTCAAAGCCCTTACCAGCTTTCACCTGCCCTGCTTCAAACAAATCAGTAAAAGGTTTGAAACTCAGTGACCTAGTCCAATTGCTTTCCTTTCCAGGTAAGGAAATTGGAGCCTGAAGAGCTGACTTCCTAGATACAAAGCGCTTGAGTGTGGTAGTGACAGAACCGTTTTAGAAAAGTTATGACCAACCTAGATAGCATATTCAAAAGCAGAGACATTACTTTGCCGACTAAGGTTTGTCTAGTCAAGGCTATGGTTTTTCCAGTGGTCATGTATGGATGTGAGAGTTGGACTGTGAAGAAGGCTGAGCACCAAAGAATTGATGCTTTTGAACTGTGGTGTTGGAGAAGACTCTTGAGAGTCCCTTGGACTTCAGGGAGATCCAACCAGTCCATTCTGAAGGAGATCAGCCCTGGGATTTCTTTGGAAGGAATGATGCTAAAGCTGAAACTCCAGTACTTTGGCCACCTCATGTGAAGAGTTGACTCATTGGAAAAGACTCATCCTGGGAGAGATTGGGGGCAGGAGGAGAAGGGGATGACAGAGGATGAGATGGCTGGATGGCATCACGGACTCGATGGACGTGAGTCTGAGTGAACTCTGGGAGTTGGTGATGGACAGGGAGGCCTGGTGTGCTGCGATTCATGGGGTCGCAAAGAGTCGGACACGTCTGAGCGACTGAACTGAACTGAACTGAACTTCTGGAAACCGGAAGTCCAGCCCTCGCTAATGAAGGAGGGAGTTAAAAGGTAACTTTGTAAAGTTTTGGTTTCCTTTGGAGATTTTAACCTTCCTAAGGATATGCTTGCCACCTCCTTTAGATTCTGTTTTGGGAATACAACCTTAGAGAATTGTACATGCTGTTTCAGGAAAAAATTCAATAGCAACTTTAAGCTAGTTCTTCTCCTGGCAATGTGAGGCTAAACATGGGCTACTATGGTAAAGACTGTGACTTTAGCCTATCTTTAGTCTAAAGCTCCTTTTTCACACTTTGCTGTGATGAAATGATAAGCATGCCTAATCCACGTCCCTAGTTCCTGGATAGCAGCTTGATTTGTGATGGTGCTGGAAATCTTTTGCTGTCACCCCTCCCCCTGCCTGCACTCATCTCTCCTTTAGACCCTCCCTCTCTAACCCTGGACTTATCAACATTCTGCCTGATATTTCCATTTGCTTGTCTAGGAAACATCTCAAGTTCACATGACAAAAGGTGAATTTCTGGTCTTCTCTCCCAAGTCAATTCCATCTGAACATATTTCATCTTGGTTAATGGCAACTTTTCCAGGCTTCCCAAGTGGCGTTCGTGGTAAAGAACACGCCTGCCAATGCAGGAGACTCAAGAGACCCAGCTTTGATCCCTAGGTCAGGAAGATCCCCTAAAGTAGGAAATGGCATCCCACTCCAGTATACTTGCCTGGAAAAGTCCGTGGGCAGAGGAGCCTGGCAGACTATGGTCCATGGGGCTGCAAAGAGGCCAACACGACTGAGCCACTGAGCACATGTCATACGTCATGTCACAGTGGCAGCTCTGTCCTGCTTACTCAGGCCAAGATGCTCAGAGTCGTCTTGCTCCTGTCTCATGTCCTCTGTCCACTCTATATCTGACGGGTTCTCACTCCCTCCACTGCTGTCACCTCGGACTAAGCCACTATCATTTCCTGTCCTGTTTAGCTTGAGTTTCTTAACTTGGCTTTCTTTCTGCCTATGACTCTTGCTTTCAGTCTATTCTTGAAGTGGTCAGAGAGGTCCTTTTCATAACTAAGGCAGGTCATGTCATCCTTTCTTCAAGACACTCCCCATCTCACTCAGAAGTTAAAAGATCTTCCCCCTCCAGCCCCTACCCTCTTCCATATCCCACCGCTCCAAGCCACACCTGTCCAAGCTGCCCCCAAGTCCCTCCATACCCTTCCTCTTCCACGGTCACCCTTCCATGCCTCACCCCCGTAACTTCTCTGGGCTCATGGCTCCAACTCCACTACTCTTGCTCCTCCTGGTCACTTCACTCCAGCCACACAGCCTCTAGGCTGAGCCTCAAACACTCTTTGCATGCTTCAGAATTAGACCATTTACTGGTGGTCCCCTCTGCATGGCTCGCTCCAGTCAGATGGCTAACTCCCTCACAACTTCAGGGCTTTGTTCCAATGTCCCTTTCTCAATAATCATCCTTGCTCAATCGTCAGGGAACTGCAAACAAAAACCACAATAAGATATCACCTCATATCTGTCAGAATGGCTATCACCAAAAAGAACACAAATAACAAATATTGGTGAAGATGTGGAGAAAAGGGAACCCTCTGCACTGTTGGTGAGTGTAAATTGGTGCAGCCACTGTGAAAAACAGTATGACGTTTCCCAAAAAACGAAAAATGGAACTATCGTATCACTTGGAAATGTCCCCCCCCCCGCCACAAAACACTAACTTGAAAAGATATTACCCCAGTGTGTTCATCAGTTCAGTTCAGTTGCTCAGTCGTGTCTGACTCTTTGCGACCCCATGAACCCCAGCATGCCAGGCCTCCCTGTCCATCACCAACTCCTGGAGTTCACTCAGACTCACGTCCATCGAGTCGGTGATGCCATCCAGCCATCTCATCCTCTGTCATCCCCTTCTCCTCCTGCCCCCAATCTTTCCCAGCATCAGGGTCTTTTCCAATGAGTCAGCCCTTCACATCAGGTGGCCAAATGTTCATAGCAGCTTGATTTACAATTGCCAAGATATGGAAGCAAACTAAGAGTCCATCAACAGATGAACATACAAAGAAGATATGGTATATATTCAAAGGAATACTACGCAACCATAAAAAGGAACAAAAGTTTGTGGTTTGCAAAAACATAAATGGACTTGGAGGGCATTATGCCAAGTGAAGTAGGTCATACAGAGAAGAACCAATACTGTACATTATCACTTTTATAGAGAATCAGAAAAAATACAGCTAATGAATATTAATTAATGAATATTAACAAAAAAGCAGACTCACAGATATAGACAACTAGTGATTACTAGTGGGGAGAAGAAAGGAGAGTAAGAGATAAAAGCTATTATGTATAAAATAATCTATGAGGATATATTGTACATTGCAGGAATACAGCCAACATTCATAATAACTAAAAATTGTGACTCATATTATTTGCTGTTGTTCAGTTGCTCAGTCATGTCCAACTCTTTGAGACTCCATGGGTGGCTCGCCAGGGTTCCATGTCTGTCACCATCTCCCAGAGTTTGCTCAAACTCATGTCCATTGAGTCAGTGATGCCATCAAACCATTTCATCCTCTGTTGCCTCCTTCTCCTCCTGCCCTCCATCTTTCCCAGCATCAGGGTCTTTTCTAAGGAGTAGGCTCTTTGCATCAGTAGGCTCTGAGCTTCAGTTTCAGCATCAGTCCTTCCAATGAATATTCAGGGTTGATTTCCTTTAAGATTGACTGCTTTGATCTCCTTGCTGTTCAAGGGACTGTCAGGAGTTTTCTGCAACACCACATTACATTATACCCCTGTGATATATATATTCAACAGCAATTATCAGTTCAGTTTGGTCGCTCAGTCGTGTCCGACTCTTTTGCCATACTTCAATTAAAATATAATTTTTAAAAGTTAAAAAGAAAATAATTCTAGCTAAACAGGAAAAATCCTGCCACCCACAAAGGTCTCTCCCTACCCATTCCTGTCTGTGGACAGGCACAGCAGTGTGTCCAGAGAGAAGCCAGTGGTAGAACACGGGGAACCCTCACGAGACCCCATGCCCGGAAGACGCGTGGGAAACGCTGTCGGGGGGCGAAGGCAGCGAGAAGCCAGGTGACTGGGAGAGGCCCCTGGGAGTCCGTCAGCGCTCGGCAGCCTTCCTTAGAGGGTCTGAGAGGCCACAATCACTGAACGGGTAGGCGCTGTCAGCCGGCTGGCTTCAAGCGCTTGCCCTGGACCGTGAGAACTGGTTTTACACCTGTCCCTGGGCTGGCGCTGGGGAGGCTTGGTGACTGAGACGTCGGCGGCTAGGCAGCGCGCAGGAACCCGGCATCCTGCCTCCTCTGCGCAGGCGGGAGCGCGGGGCCTCTGAGGAGCCCACCGGCTGACACCTCGCGGAGGAAGGGTCCAGACGGCATCACCGGACAGGTGATGGTTGACCGCAAGGAGCGTTCGAGCAAGTGATGCTGGGTTAGTAAATTGCCTCATTCGTTAAATTAAAAAAAAAAAAGTTCATTTTTTAAAAAAAGGAACAACTGGGTTCAAATATTATGTCCTGAATTTTTGGCCAGCTATTGCCAAACCACTATCCAGATTCTTCTTCACATTTTCATCAACCGTGTGTTCATGCCTTGCTCCAAACCTTTGATAACACCGTCTTATTAGAAAGAAACATCTTTGCCGATTCTTATTAAGTCACTAAATTGTGTCTGACTCTTTGGGACCCTATGGCCCTCCAGACTCCTCTTTTCATGGAATTTCCAGGCAAAAATACTGGAGTGAGTTGCTATTTCCTTCTCCAGGGGATCTTTCTAATCCAGGGAAGGATCAAACCTCCTTCTCCTGCATTGACAGGCAGATTCTTTACTGTGATACAGGCCAACAGTTATATGTTATTACCGGTTTAGTTTATATACCTTTGATTACTGTTGAGGATGGACATATTTTTACATCTTTATTGATAATTTACAGTTTTTACTTTTATGAATTATTCTTTGTCTGTTTTTTTAACATTGAAAAATTATGAAAACTCTTTATGCATTAACCCTTTCCCAGAATTTTAATTTTTCTCCCCTTGTTTACTTTTTATTTCTTTATGGCATTTTTCTGAAAATATTAAATGTTTAGAGAATTAACCATCCATCTTTTCTTTTATAGGATCTAGTTTTGTTGTTTTGCTTAAAAACTGTCTCTCACTTCTCTTCCCATCAATATTTCTCCGTATTTTCATCTAAGTTTTCTGTGATTTTATTGTTTCACCGAAATCATTATATGTTCTATGTTTATTCAGGTTTAATAGTTGTGATAGGTTGCAAAAATGGCTACAATCTTCAATTCTCCGTCCTTCTCAGGACCACTCCTTTCTGCAGTGTCAGGGTGCAGCTCTGCCCATACAGAGGTGGAATCTGTTTACCCGCCGCTTAAGACTGGGCTTGTGACTTGCTCTGACCAATAGAATCAGTGGCAATGACAGCGTATGGTTCCAAGGCTAGACCTATGCGACCCTTGGTGCTTCTTTCTCCTCGCTCTCTGGGAACTCTCCAGGGCCACCAGGTGATCAAGCCTGCTGGGTGAGCATGTGGCCTTATTGCTCTCCATCACTCCAGCTGACAGCAAGCCAACTTCCAGAAATGTTAGTGAGGTTATCTTAGACCAGTTGGTCCCAAGCCAAAGTATCAGCTGAGCAGTAGCTGACAGCAGGAGTTGAATGAGCATCAAGACTTGAAGAAGAGCTGCTCTGCTGGGTCTAGCCCAAATTGCTGTCCCACAGAAAAGTGAACTAAATAATTGGAAGCTGTTTTTAAGCCCCTAAGCTTCGGAGTTTTCCTGGTTGTATAGCAAAAGGTAGCTGATGTATGAAGTAGGGAATTCTATTTTATTTATCTAAGAGTTAGCCTGTGGCCTAATAGCATTACTTAATAGTTCATCTTCTCCCAAATATATTGTCTTGATTCTGCCTCTAAGTTCTCCATTATGTTCTATTGATTTGTCTGTCCTTTGTGTAATAGATTTGCTCAATGATATGCTTCAGTATCTGGAAGGATAGGTCTCTCTTTTCTCCTACAATTCTTAACTACTCTTATATTTTTATTCTTCCAGATGAATTTGGTTTTATTGTTTCATATTGCAAAAATATATATGTTGGGCTTTTGAATGGAGTGTTATGAAACATAAACTTTGAAAAGTATTGACTTAAAAATATTGAGCTATCTAGAAATATAATATTTTGAATAATTGTCATATTTTACATATTTCAGAAGAAATTTATAGTTTTCCTTATATAGCTTTCTCATAGTTATTAAATTTGTGCTTGGGTATTTGTATTTTACAGTAAAAGGAAGATTTTTTTCATTATATTTTATATGATTACTTCAGATCTTCAAGAAAACTATCCATCTCAATATATTAATTTTGTGACTGACCACCTTACTGAATTGTCTGTTTCTAGAAAATTGTTTAAAAATTTTTTTTTTAAACTAGATTTTTCAGCTATGCAAATCATATCATTGCAAGTAATGGTGACTTTTTCTCCTTTCCAGTGTTTTCCTCTTTATTTTATTGTCACACCTTATTACTTTGGTTAGCACTTTCAGAGTAATGTTAAAGAACAGTGGTGATGGGTCACCCTTTTCTGAATCTTGCCTGTATTGTTTTTTTTTAGACAAGAAAATAACTCTTTGAGAGCAGGTTCCATGTCTTGTTCTTTTGTTCTTTCTCCCTTGATTCTTAGCACAATGCCTGGAGCCAGCGTGAGGAACTCCGCCCATGGCAAAGGTCATGAGGAAGGAGGCTTCAGCATAGGCAAAGGCGGGATCGAGCCTCAGGAAACCCCCTGTTCCCAAGCATCTACCCCCAAAACCAGAGTCTGTTTTATGCTCTCACCTACACCTCTGACTTTACAGGGGCTCTGTCCCATCACCATTTCTCTCAGAGAAGGAGTTAACTTGCAGCTCCAGTTAATAAAACTTCCTGGGCGCGACAAGAGTGTTTCAACTTACAAACTCCTCTGAAGGTTCTCTAGCCTGCCTGAGCAGGTTCCTCTGGCCACATGTGATTGTTTACAGCCTCCCAACTGTGCAAGGCATGAGATGCTTTAAAACTTTATAAATACAGACTCTTTTGAGAAGTTAGAAAATTATTAGTATAGTATAGTAGATTGATTAGAAATTATATTGGTAAAGGGTTTTCATTTGTTGAGCCAATATTTGCTGCTAAATCTCCATATTCCCTGCCCTTGAGAGAGTCATTTCCTAGGCAGGTTGATAAGAAGTCTAGGGGTCCCCAAGGAGAGAGGGGTCTGGAATTCTCAAGGAGGAAGAAAGGACAAACTTCTTTTCCTTCTCTGCATTCCTTAGGATTATATAACAACAATGTATTCTGCCTGAGGACAGTCTCTGGATTAAACCTTCTGGCTAATTCTGTAAATTATGGGAGTAGACCTGCTCTTTACAAGGATTATATAACAACAATGTATTCTGCCTGAGGACAGTCTCTGGATTAAACCTTCTGGCTAATTCTGTTATCTTAAAATGTAAATTATGGGAGTAGGTCTGGTGAGGTCTTTACAACCTCCAGACATTCTTTGGATTTACTGGAGAGCATATAACTTCATTGCTAACACTAACAAGCGGGTACTCTTTCTACCCCCTTCTGATGCCTATGTCAGAAGCTTTCTCTGTCTCCTTTATACTTTAATAAAACTTTATTACAGAAAAGCTCTGAGTGATCAAGCCTCGTCTCTGGCCCTGGATTGAATTCTTCTCTTCCAGGGGCCAAGAATCCTGGCGTCGTGATTCAACAACAACCTTTCACCCTTATAATGAATATAACTAGCATATAGGAGAAATAAGTATTAACCTTTAAGATTAATCATGTTAAACCTTAGGCTAAGAAAATTCCTTTCTTGATTGTAACCCACTGCACCCTCACCCTATTGGAATGCAACTTTATTTGGAGGGTGGTGCTTGGTTTAAAAAAAAAAAATCAGCCCTGGAAAAAATAAGTTTTCTGGTTGACTGACCCTTATCAGAAAGGGCCATAAAATGTCAGCAGGCCTCATGGCCATAAGATGATGTAAAACCCCTAAGACCTTTGTATAATTTTATATGAAGCACCTGATTGTGACAAGGGTCAGGTCTGCTGACCCTTGCGTGACTCTGTATTCATCCCTATGTATAACAAAAAGTATATAAGCAAACCTGAAAAATAAAGGAATCAGATCAGTTTCTGGAAAGACTGATTCCCCCGTGTCGTTCTTTCTTTCCCCTTCTGGCTGAATTCTCATCTGGAGCGTGGATACTCGGCAAACTCCTTGTCTTGGAGTTTTATTGGTATTCCACGTAAACCAAGTAATTCACACTCTTTTTCTCCACTAATATTTCCTACTACGCTATCCTTTACTAATCTCTCTTTATATCTGTAATTAAATAAGTTTTTTCCTAGGACGCCGATTCTGTCTCCCCTTCGAATTACCCTGGATCCACCGGGGCTGAACCCCGGCAGCACAATGCTTGCTTATATTTGGCAATAAAGAAATATTTAGTAACTTAAGGGCCAAATACTTACTGTAGACCTTCTTTGTGTTGGACGCTGTAAAGGGAACTGTGGTGCAAAGATTAAGATAAGGTTCCCCAGCTTTGTTATCGTTGTTCATGTTTTAGTCACTGCGTCGTGTCTGACTCTTGCCTCTCCATGGACTCTACCCACCAGGCTCCTCTGTCTATGGATTTCCCAGGCGAGAATGCTGGACTGGGTTGCCGTCTCCTTCTTCACGGGAACTTCTCGACCTGGTGATCAAATCTGCATCTCCTGCATTGGCAGGCGGATTGTTTACCACTGAGCCAGCAGGGAAACCCTGATTCCCCAGCTTTAGGGCCCTTTAAGTCCATTTATATTGTACGGACTTTGGAGTTGGATAAAAACAAACCTTGGCTTTATGTCCTACCTGTGTGGGACTTTGAAAAATTTACATCACCTTTCTAAATTTCTAGTTTATTCCCCTGAATATCTGGAAATTAATAGTCAACCTCTTATGAGTTTCTTGGAGAGACTAGATAATATATGTATAAGAGCATTTTGAAGAATTTCTGAATAAATGAACAGGAACAGGAAATATACAAAGAAGAGCTTTGCTGGATGGGGGGGAAACACAGGCTCAGATTTGAACATACTGAGTTGAAAATGTCTGTGGAACTTTAAATAGACTAATATGTTAGATCATTGAGTATACAGATCTGAAATTTGGAGAGATTTAAATTTATGAATATGCTGCTTCTGCGTCACTTCAGTCGTGTCCATTCTGTGACCCCATAGATGGCAGCCTACCAGGTTCTCCGTCCCTGGGATTCTCCAGGCAAGAACACTGGAGTGGGCTGCCATTTCCTTCTCCAGTGCATGAAAATGAAAAGTGAAAGTGAAGTCGCTCAGTTGTGTCTGACTTTTCGTAACCCCATGGACTGCAGCCTTCCAGGCTCCTCCATTCATGGGATTTGCCAGGCAAGAGTACTGGAGTGGGTTGACATTGCCTTCTCTGTATGAATGTGCTACTTATGGTCTTAATGTTTCAAGGCTCAGAAAAATCACCCCCCACAAAAAAAAGGGTTTTTTTGGGGGGGGGGGGCAGGGGGTAGATTGGAGGGGAAATACATATGAAGCTAAACTGTAGATGGAAAGCCACCAGAATGGAGACAACTCAAGGGCTGAAAGTGTTATCAGCAGAGGTGAACACCACAGAGTGGTCTAGAGCTTGGAATGAAAAGTGCCCTGATGTCAGCAATTAGAAGTTCTCAGGTGCACTCTTGAGAAGAGGCTCCACCACTTGAGGGCGGGAGAGGAGGGCTGATTGCTGGGCCAGTGGGAGGTGAGAAGGCAGAGAGCAGCTCTGCAGGGAGGATAGAGCTGAACGCCGTGCTCTCTGCTGACTTGGTGGGTGGTTCATAGTTCAAACCCATGCAGTTGTCCATGTTCAGATATATCTCTGGGAAACTCTTCTCTGGGTGACCACATCTCAGCCTACTTCTGTTGGGAGATGAGGCACTTCCCTGGCAGGCAGCCAACAGAATATAACCCCCAGCAAGGATCTCCCCACTTGGCCATGGAATGCAAGGTGGCATTGGCACACTGAAGATTCCAAAGAATGCAGAGTAATTTTGGCTTCTCGGTCATTCCAGAACATCGGCACAGTGGACAAGGTGTTTATCAGGCTGCAGTGCTTGGCAAATGGGGCAGTAACTGGCAGAAGAAACAGGCATGGTTATGATGCTTAGGGACAGCGGCAGTGCCTGGAGGGGATGACACTGGTGCCTTCCAGAGAAGGCAGGTTCTGCGGGGTGCGGTGGTATCTTACGTCACCAGGGGAGATGGCCAGGGGGCTCCACTTGATATCTGACCAGGCTTTTCTGTGAGTACGTTTAAGATGGGGCTTGGGGGATTCTCAGAAACACACAAAGAGGCCTCGAGGAGTTTAAGGTCTTGCATGGTCTTGTGTGGCAGTTAAATGTAAGAGCCAGCAAAATGTGGGTGGTGAGTATTCCTATGTTCCCTTGTGTACCCAAGAGCTGGGCTGTACCTGAGGCAACATGTGTTACCAGGTGAAGAAACTGTCTCTAAATAGATCTAATAGGACAACCATTTGCCACTGTTGCTGGGATTGTCTCTGCAGGAAAAGTGTTTCAGCAGGACACACACACGAGTTCTAGGGTGAAATAATCCAGGAAACATTGGGTTAAAGAACATTGACGAGGTTTTCATATATATATCCTTTTATTAAGGGTCTCTGGTATCCTGATCCATTCGAATCATATTCACTGAGCACCTACTCAGTCTCCGTGAACTAGGTTCAGTGGTGAACACCATAGACATGGGTCCCGGCAGTCTAGATGGGGAGACAGCTACTGTGGATTGTGACTTCTAGGAGGAAGCGGGGAGTATTCAGCGTTCCCCAGACTTATGCCATGAATCCTTTCTGGAGGAATACCTTTAACACCTTTCGTGCTTGGGATACTGAAATATCAAAGGAAAAGAAATGGAAGGACAGCTGGGGAGGGTGAGATATGGCTATTTGGTCTCTGCTGCTAAGTCACTGCTAAGTCACTTCAGTCGTGTCCGACTGGTCTCTGACTAAAGGACATTAAACAAGTTGAAACAAAGAAACAATACGCACCATAGAAAAGGTTCCTAAATGAGAAATAAAGCCCAAATAGGGACGTTCATGGTGGTCTGTGGTTAAGAACCCACCTTTGAACCCAGGGGACGTAGGTTCAATCCCTGGTTGGGAAACTCGTGTCCCACATTCCTTGAGGTAACTAAGCCCTTGAACTCAATTGGAGAATTACTGAGCCCGCCCACTACAGAGCCCTTGTGATGCAATGAAAACCCAGAGCAGCCAAAAAAAAAAAAAAAAAATCCCAAATAGGGGTGAGGTGAGAGGAAAGAGATTCTGAATTGCTCCTACCCTCCAGAGCCCTTGTCTTTTTCTCTCCTTTCTTTCTTTCCCCTTCTTTTCTTTCTGATTTCATGGCCTCCAAATGATGTGAAAAATCTATATCGCCCCCTCACATACATACTTGATATTTAAACATAAGCTCAGTATTTATAAATATGCGATTACCAGATTATTGCATGTGTGCTTCAAAGATATTTTTGAAGCTACTGCTTTGAGATATCTAGTCATAAAATATGCCCGCCATGTAATCAATGGACAAAACGCTTCCTCATTTTCACCCCACACAGCCAAATCTTTCTAACACACAATGGTTTTCTTTCTCAGTCCCATTCAGACACATTCCTTTGACAGCTGCTGCTGCTGCTGCTAAGTCGCTTCAGTCGTGTCCGACTCTGTGCGACCCCATAGACGGCAGCCCACCAGGCTCCCCCGTCCCTGGGATTCTCCAGGCAAGAACACTGGAGTGAGTTGCCATTTCCTTCTCCAATGCAGGAAAGTGAAGAGTGAAAGTGAAGTCGCTCAGTCGTGTCCGACTCTTCGCAACCCCATGGACTGCAGCCTACCAGACTCCTCCGTCCATGGGATTTGCCAGGCAAGAGTACTGGAGTGGGGTGCCATCGCCTTCTCCGCCTTTGACAGCACTCCACGTCTAAATTCTTGTCATGGAGTGGAGGGATCATGCACGCAGCCATAGAAGACAAAAGGCTTCGAGATGGCCTTGAACTTGTCCCTGGGATCTATAAGCTTACCTCCTTCAGGATTTCCTGCCTCACTCGCTCTGCTTTGCCCTCAGGGGAGGTGCTTTCTCACATTGTCCGCGGGTCTGGTAACCTGTCCAGTCTGCCTGGCTGAAGGCCGAGTCGCTCCTTTGTGAGGGGGCTGGGACTATGGGAGGGGAGGTGGGGGTGACCCTGCTCCAGCCCGGAGCGTGTGCAGGGCAGTCACTTTTAGGGAAGCACACAGAAATTGAGGATCTAGTGTCCATGCCCGCGTGTCCCCTGAAAGCCTTTCTAGGTCCTAGCATACATGTATGCAGTTAAAACCCCACTGGTGAGCTCGCCAGAGAGTAGTGAAAAGAAGGCGCGTTTGATTAAGTTCATGGTCCAGGCAGTGGCTCCCGACCTTTGTTTTTTCTTGGGAGGCACTCCTGAATTCAAAGCCCACCTTCAGTGGTCTCAGCCCACCTGGGGGGCGGGCATCAATCTGCTGGGTGAGGAGTCCGGAGCTGAGGGTCATAGGCATTTGGATTGGCAGGGAACGGGTGGTCAGTAGCACTTGAGCTTTCCTCCTGTGCCCAAGGCACACTCTCCTGCTTTACCCTGCATCTGTTATCAGGAGTCCCTCCACTGCCCCAGCCCCATTGTTCAGTGTAGCAGGCTGATCTGTACCTGCCACAGTCCTCCCCTGGCCGAGCCCACCAGGGTCTCAAGGAGAGGAATGCCCGCTACCACAGAGCAGCACTCGCCCCAGAGATCTCATACCCACCTTTCAGAAAACCTCCACAGAGCCTCTCAGCCTCTCAGCTACAAGAGAGTGGATCATTGTCTGAATGTTCCCTGAGCTTCCTTCCATTCCCTCTCATAACACTTGTAATATTGCTTTTTCCTCCTAAGTTGTCAAGATGTGTTATCTCCTTTGCAAGCAGGGAAACTCCTAGGTGCAAGGTTTTTTTCTCCTTATTCATTTGTGTTTCCTCGAAGTACTAAGAAAGGACGTCTCACGTAGTAGGTACTTAGCAAGTTAGTTCAATCAGTGAAATTGGAGGTGACATAATATACATAGAAGTATATGATCTATGTCTTGATAAGACAGGCCACAAGTATAGCATAAAATTGATATAAAGAAAAATACGGGGGAACTTCCCTGGCTGTCTAGTAATAAAGACTTCACCTTCCAGCGGAAGGGTAGGGGGTTTCATCCTTGGTCAGGGAGCTAAGATCTCACGTGCTTCATGGCCAAAAAATCAAAACATAGAACAGAAGCAATATTATATATAACAAATTCAATAAAGACTTAAAAAGAAAAATATGAACATCCCCCTTACAACCGAGGTTTTTAGCAGTCATAATGGCTGCTACTAGCTATGCATTATTGACAAGAATTGACAAGAAAATCCATGGATCTTAGAGCATGGCTCCTTATTTTGATAACCACCTTCTGTGGTTAGTATGTTGAGCCTGAAACTAGAGACTGAAGCCACCCCTGCCTCTGGGCGTCAGATGGCGCTCACACACCATTAGAGAAGTTTTTACAAATTGCCTCAGTCTGAAGTTTCTCTTTTACCAAAGCGGAGAGCTGTGGTTGTCTGCACAATTCTACGACAGATTGATTTCCTTTAGACATCTGGGCCAGAGCTCAGTTCTCCAAAGGCAGGTTTAATACACACACACACAAACCCGGTTGTAAAGCACCCATCTCAGGCTGTGTTGAAGGTCAAATCCTGTTTCTGTCAATGTAGTGACACTGTCTCTTCTTGGTCTTTGTGCCTTTTAAACAGCTTTATTACAGAGAAGGAAAAGACCAGCAGAAAAGCAGAGAAAAGGAGCCAGAGAAAGAGGGTATTATCTGGGCATGAGAATCAGTGCTGACCTATAGGGAAACCCAGAGTGCAAGTTCTTTGGACAGATCACCTGCCCTGGGCAAACCTGGGTTTCTTAGAGGGAGAGAACACAGCCTCAGTGCTTTCAGATCTTGGTGGTGTCCCACTCTTTGTGACCCCATGGGCTGTAGCCCGCCAAGCTCCTCTATCCATGGGATTCTCCAGGCAAGAATACTGGAGTGGGTTGCCGTTTCCTTCTCTAGGGGATCTTCCTGACCCAGGGATCAAACCCAGGTTTCCTGCATTGCAGACAGATTCTTTACCGTCTGAGCCACGAGGGAAGCCTATAGTAGGTACCCAATAAATGTTTGTTGCATGAATAAATGGTTACATCAGTCCCCCAACCCAGTGTAGGCACAGCAGGGGGTCCTGCCTCATTTCAGAGATGTTGACTGACTTGTCCTTGGCCTTAGTGTTCAGAAAGTAATGGAACTAGAACTAGAATCCTGACTTTTGCCCCCCAAAATTTTAAAATATTTCAGTCTTTAAAATTAAAATCTCATCTTTATGTTTATAAAAGTTCTCTTCAATATGTTGGAGTGTTTAGGTGAGATAGAATCCATATGTCTGATGGAAAACCAGTGCAGTCTTGTGGGGAATAAGTTGTTTTTCGATAACACTGGTGTTAATCCAAGTGAAGTTATCCATACCACCTATTTTCCACCCATAAAATCTTGGACAGGTTTACACCTGCCAATTGCTGATTCTTGGGTGTGTTTCACAAGCCAGTGATTAGCTCCAAAATTCTAATGCTTCTGCGAATTGTTTTATGAAAGGACAAGTCCAAAATTTCAGGAAGGGTGTGACAGCAGCGTTGTGCATATTGTAGGAGGTCCATATTTCGGGACTCGGAGTGCAGCTCTTCATGTTCCCATTTATATTCACCCCTCCCCTGCAGGAGGTGATGTTCAGGGAGCTCTCAAGGGTATCTCCTGTGTTGGTGCCTGAATAGAACATCTTGAAGATAAGATCTCTGGTCAAAAAAAACCTCTCAGGGGGACCTGGAATTCCACCCTGTCAGTGGCTTTGTTTCTTCATTTTGTGTAGAATCTTTGCCTTGAAGCCTTTCTTTGAACACAGATCTACTCATCGCGGTGCTAGGTTCTGGGAAAGATGCAAAGAGGAATACAAGTTTTTTTCTACTCAGTAAAAAATTTTTTCCTTCTTGTCTTCCTCGTTCCTTCCTTTTCTTTCTTCTTTCCATCCTTCCTTCCAGGAATATTTCCTGAGCACACGTTATATGCCAGACACTGTGCTAGGCTCTGAGTCAGTCAAACAGCTAACATTTTGAATGTTCACTGTAAGCATGCACTATCTAAAGTTTTTTATGAGTTAACTTATAGATTCACAATCTCCGTTGATAAATCAGAAAAGTGAGGTCCAGAGAAGTTGGGTGATTTAACCTGAGGTCATGCTGCTAGAGAATAGCAGTGACAGGATTCAAATTTGGGCATTCTGACTCTGGAACCTGGGTCTTAACAGGGTCCCTGACCTAAGCTCCTCACCTAGTAGGAGGGGTGGGGGCTGGTGGGAGGGAGCACAAATGTAAAAAGATGAACTAGAGTCCAACAGGACTGCGATGGAAGGGGAAATACGGAGAGGGCTCCTGGAGCCGACTGCTTGGAGGAGCTGGGAACCCATCACCAGGCACGAGGCAGGAACTCTGGAGCCATAGCTTAGTCACCAACAATCAGAACATGAAAAAACATCTCTTTTCTTCCTCACCGACTTGCTTTGCTGTTAAGGTATGGTCGTGCCACTGAGGTTACTTTGGTAATACAGTTTTTAATTCTTTTAAAAATAATAATATAATAATAAAGCACTGATTGAAGCAATGAGCGCCGTTTGCATTTGTAAAGCTTGGCAGGTTTACCACATGTACAGTCTCGCTTTATGCTCTTGCTTTTCTCTCTCAGCCTCTGTTGTTGTCCGGGTCGATGGCAGGGGTTGAGGCAGGGTGGAAATCTCAAGACACCAGTAGGTCTCCCAGGACCCCATGGACCTGATTACAGCCACTAGAAATAGAAAAGGAAATGGAAAGGGATGGAAACATTCAGCCATACCATTGTGAGCTTCAATCTGTTAATTCTCTGAATGCTCACTGTCCCTCAGAGTCTTTCGTCTTTCACCTCCTTTCCTGCCCCTCTGTCATCCTGAAGGACGTGGTTCACAGCCTGCCTCTAAAAAGCCTCCCCTGCCACCAGCCCCATCGCCTTTAATGTCAGACTCCTGTGGTGCTTAAGATCTGCACCACTCATTTCACTAGTGAGCAGACGTTGCTTTTTGAATAGCTGATGGTTTCATATTATGACATCATATTTTATATCTCTTCAGTACCCCTTTTCTCGAACAGAAAAGTTGAGTTAACTATACATTTAGTGTAGGGCTTCCTTTCAAAGCCAAGGAAATCTTGCCTGTGCACCTGTAAATTCCTCTCATTTCAAACTTGTCAGCAAGTCATTCTTCCTAATCCCATTTTGCTTAAAAATTGGTTCCTCTTCTGATGGACTCCTAACACTCTTTCATAAACTTAGTTTATCTAGAAGTTATAAAAATTCAAAGTATCGGCATGGTTGTCGTTCCTTCTGAGAATGTTGCATTGTTTTATGTACACTTAAAATTTTTTTCTCATGAAATATGTATAACATATAATTTACCATCTTAACCATTTGTCTATTTTTAAAAAATCTCTGAGACTTTGAGATAAATAATCTGAATACATTTATTTCCTTTTACATTTGTAATATTTCATAAATATATAGAGTTCCATATATTTTTCATTAAATGTGTCCTATTGGAACATTGTTGTTTCCTTTTTGCTCTTTTGTGATAACAGTGAAAATATGGATAAGGAATATATTTACATAATAAATTCATTACACTTTAATTTTTGAGTTCCTCATTAATGCTCCTGAAAGTTTAATTGATAAATTCCCAGTTATGAACAACGCACCAAGTTCATCACGCTCTGCTTTTTACCTCCACACTCATCTAGGTTTCAAATGTTGTCAATACTTACAGCTGGGATTGAATTTTTTTTGACATTACATTGAATATTATGATTTTATGTGTAAATAATATGAATAATACTACTAATAGTAGCTAACACTTGTCAAATACTTACTGTGTTGCTGGGGATTTTTCTAAGTGATTTACACAGATTGACTCAGGCACTCAAAACATTCATTCTATTGTCAATTCCTGTACTGAGTGACACTTCATACCTTCTCGTGAAGTTAGACCCATAACAGAAGCAGATGTTTTTTGTCCTCTCCTGGATTTGTTCTTGGGATGTAAGGCACAGATATTAAAGTTCACCTAGTAGGTGAACCATCTAACTATACTAGATTGGAAATTTCTAGAATTATTTATTTGTGATACTCCAGATTATCATTTAGCACACAAATGTTTGAGAAATAAATTAATGAATATTACTTCAATGAAGCCCAATAAAATACAGGATCATAATGGGCTTTGAAATGGCAGGGGAAACAGCTGTGCGGGGAGCTGAGTTTGCAGCTAGAACTTACCTACTGTTAGCGAGGTGAGTCAAGGAAAACATCTATTCCTGTCAAGGCAAAATTTAAAGTACATGATGTTGGCTTCGTGCATGATTGCAAATGTCAAAATTCCATTAATTTGATTTTTAAAGTTTAAGGTATTCTGCCATTTGGTTACTCAGTGTATGAATAGAATGACATTTATTCTGCTTGGCTCTCTGTAAGCTGCACATGCACACTTATTTGAAGGGTATCATTTATCCCTTTAATGAGTATTTTAGGAGCACACCATCTTGGGCTAAATAGGATGTGTGAACTAAAAGAACTCTGGTATTTAGACTCTAATGGAAGACAGACCTGATAAACTTGAAAGTCTTGTGTTATAATGAAAAATAGTGTGGGATTAAGTGGCAGGGAGTGATATAGACAAGATGGTACGTCTACAGAATTCAGAGAAAGGAGAGGATGATCAACTAAGGCCTGATGAGGAAGATGGGATTCTGTTTGGGCTTGAACTGCAGGGAGGGGAAAAAGGGGTTCCTTCAGGAGTGGAGATATTTTGTGACCCAAAGCAGGAATTAATGATATCTGGTTTTTGAGGTAATGTAATGATTTTTTCCCCGACCCTGGACGGTTTTTTTTTTTTTTTTTTTTAAGAGACATCATTTAATTTAATCTATCATATGGCCAGCTGAAACTCAAAGGTTCTATTCCTATGAGAAGAGGAGAATGAATATTGAGGGAGAGTTAGCAATATCTGCCACAGAGGGAATGATTAAAAAAGGAGAAAAAGTGTGAAAAGACCAAACTCTTAAAATCCTTGGCTTGGAAAGGGAGGCAGTCCTCTAATAGATGTTGTCTAGGCACACTCTTGGCTTTCAGCTGTGCCTTCTTTCAGATAGATAGAGACAGAGAGAGAGAGGTCCTAATGTGCACCTTCATTCCTTTAAAGGATTCTGGGTGCTCCTCCTTCCAAGAAGTAGTTCTCACCCTTGGACCTCCTCCACCATCATCCTTAGACACGACAACCTGCAGCCATACCTTTGCCAAATTCTGGGTTTTTCTATCTAGAGTAACCCATATGCCATGTAAGCAGAAAACCCCAGATGTTCTAGAAGAGTGTTACACATGCAGCCACATGTAGCTTTTTGCTTCACATCATTGGTGTTTTGTTTTGTTTGCTTTTTCCCCCAGAAACAAAGTAGAAGTGAATGTCTACCTTGCTCTGCTTCTGCCAGCAGATTCTGAGTCTCCACACAGAAGTCACTGATTGGGAACCCCAGGGGGATGTTTAGCAATGTCAGTGCCTGCGTGTCTCTTCCAGGGCTTCTGAGTTAATTGGTCCTGATCATGGCCTGGGCCCCAGGATTTAATAGGTGGTTTTAGTGCAGAGCAGCTGTTGGAAATCTGCTCTGCATCTTTTCACAGGGATATTTCCTGGAGGATGCAATTCTGAGTTAGTGACTTATTGTAAAATGGTTCTAAGAGCACTTAGGCTTGGCTGGTAGAGAGAACAAACTGGTGAGCAGCATTGAGGATTGGGTAGAATTAGAAATAAAGTTGAGATGCCGAGTCCCCTGGATCCAGAGTGAAGTGAGACACCGGTGCGCTCTGGGTGGGAGGCAAGGTGGCTGACCCTGGCAAGATGAGAGCGAGGACATACGTCAGGGAGGCAGACGTGGGAGGGAAGGGCTAAAGGGCTAGGCTCCGCGTCTCCAGCCTTTGGAGGTGAATTCTAAACTGGAGGATTTAGATTGACTCTGGCCTTTGGAACAGTGCAGAGGCAAGCAGGAATCCCAGGGGCCAAGTGGAATTAGAGTTCCCCTCTGTCAAGCACCCCTCTTTCAGAGCTGCTGGGCTGGTCCTGTGTGCACCGAGGGGCTGAGAAAATGAAGGTTGGACACACCCACCTCTCCCATCCCTTCTCTCAGGCTTTTCCACCAGGGGACCATGGACAATTCCTACTGAGAGCAGGAGGTAACGGACAGTTCCTACTCAGACAAGCTTTGACTTGGAATTGGAAAATCTCCTAAATCCCTATTTACTGTTTTGCCTAGTCATTCATCTCTGCAATCCAGGAGTTTTAAAGGGAGCTTTTAAAAATGGGACAGGTAGAAGAAGTTGAGGAATAGGAGAGAAAATTCAAATTGGTCACTTTTGACCTGTTAACGTTTGAAGACCTGGAGCAAGCTGGTAATGCCTGGATGAACAGTAATAGCCTGGTTTCACTTTACTCCCCAAAGTCATTTTTGCTCTTTGTAGACATTTGCTTGGTGTTTTTCTGCATCTAGTTGTTCTTCGATAGTGGGTAAGATCTGATTATATCCAGATAGGAGGATAATATTAAGTGACTATGTTTTGCCTCCTGTCATACTTCTGTCTTATAATAGTCAGCTTTCCTAGGACAATAGATTTTTCATTAAGTGCAGTACAAGCATTGAGTTTGGCTTTTCTCCAGTTTTTTTCTGATGGACACTAGAGGAAACAGTGTGTAAAATTTATTTTTGTCTTGGATCCCTGTAATTAGGGGTTCAAATCATCAAAGAGTTTATCAAAGAGTTAGGGGTTAAGTAAGTAAGTAAGTGAAGTCGCTCAGTCGTGTCCGACTCTTTGCGACCCCATGGACAGTAGCCTGCACCAGGCTCCTCCATCCATGGGATTTTCTAGACAAGAGTACTGGAGTGGGTTGCCATTTCCTTCTCCAGGGAATCTTCCCGACCCAGGGATCAAACCCAGGTCTCCTGCATTGTAGACAGATGCTTTACCATCTGAGCCACCAGGGTAAGTCCAGTTAGGCGTTAACTAACTATCAAATTTATCAAAGAGTTAGGGGTTAACTCTTTGATAAATTAGTTAAGATCTCTGAGCCTCAGTTTCTCTTTTGTGAAGTGGGGATAATAATAGTCTCTATTTTATAGGATTGCCTTCTTTATTGCTGCTTTAAAAATTATTAATATTATTTGGTTTTTTAAAAAACCTGTTTTACAATGCTAGAACAATTTGGGCAACAACATATAAAATAATACTGCACTAAAACTCAAAGTATAAAATAAGTAAAATATCAATACTGACATAAATATTGATACATGATTGATTAATAAATAAATGGAGGGGGACTAAGCAAATCTGTGCAGAAGAATTGCAAATAATTCCAAAGGCCAATGCATTTTTCAATCCCAAGTCTGAAGTGTCTGATGGTAAACAAAACAAACATTAATTTGAAAAACAAACAAATCTTGGGATGTCCTCCAGAAATCTTAACACCTAATGAAAATAAGTTAAACATGAAAAAGTCAGGAATGTTGGAGGGGAAACATTCTCTCTTCAAAAACTATAAAAACAACGTCGATAATTTTCTACTTTGCAAAACCCAAAGTTTTTTCCATGTTAAAGTGATTTCTTACAAAACCGGAAAATTTTCATGTTTAAGTGACTTTTAAACTTGCATTCCTGTAATACAGTGTTGGCTAATCCTTTAGAGTCTTTATTTCTTCTTTTCACTTAGAAAAATGAGGCTGGAGTAGTTCTGTTTTCTGATGTCAAAGAGAGTAGACTTTGACAAACGTCATCCCTTCCCTTTCTCTCCATCCCCCACCCTCTCCTGCCCAGCCAGAATATTATTTTATGGCTATTCATCAGCTCTTCCTTTAGCTAAAGAAAATCTTTTTGGAAGAATGAAAAGTGTGTGTTACCTATTCTCCAGAGTTTGTGTCTGTTTCCCTTTCAGACAAAGAGATGAGTGTATGTGAAGGTGTGAAAAGGATCAGGAGAGGATCTGGGAGAAGAAGGCGGTGGGTGTGTCAGGGATTTTGTTAAGCAAGCCTTCAGCTAGCACCACCTGCAACCTGCGTCCTTCCCAACAGAGATCGCATTCACCTAGCAGCTTTGCACCACGTCTGCAGGGCCTGCTGGAAGTCTGTATTTGCATAATGCTGCTTAATGAGTGCTTTCAACAGAGCTCACCTTCATACTTTTGAGGAACCAGTCTTGTTAAATCTTGTTCCATGTGAAATAGTTTAGCATCAATCCCTTCTTTATGTCAAAGACCCAGGAGCAAAAAAAGTGTGATGGGATAAATTAGGGAAATATTAGCTGATTATTTTCTCTGGTTATTTTCCTTCTTTCTCTACTTGAGGAATATAGCCTGGTCTAGTATTTTTTTTTTTTTTTCTTTTTAATTGTTTCAGAGATTTTTGTTGGATGGAAAGGAGAAGCAATCCTTCCTTCCTTCCTTTTCCCCTCCTTCCTTTCTTTTTTAGCTAATGGCCAGAACAGGGAAGTATCGCCATTATTTTGTAGTAGCTCCAAATGGAGTATAATCTATACAAATATTGAATCGTTATGTTGTACACCTGAAACTAATATAATATTATAAATCAACTAAATTTATTTTTAAAAAAAAGAGCTAATGGTAATGTCCTCTGAGGAAAAGGGAGATAAATAAAAGCCTTTAAGGGCTTGGGGAAATCGAGGCTGAAGATTCTCCCCAAATTCGTAAGGAAGAGGTTTGAGGTATCATGGGGAGAATAAACGCGTTGCTTAGGGGCAATAGCTGAGAAGTTGAGAAGACCCCAGGAAAGTGGCACCTAGGGGAAAAGAGACAACGTGAGGGTTGCCAGTTCAGGGGGAGATCCCTACTTCCCACGCATAGCGAGGGGCCAAGTCTCCTGCCCTTACAGGACCTCTGTGGGCTGGGAGGGTGTTCACCCGAGTGCCTCCCACCTTTGCTGCATTCCAAGTGACCCCATTGATCTGGTGCCACCTGGGAGTGAAGGGGGTGCTCATCATGACTGGGATGAAATGTGGGCTTAGTGCTGTATTTAGTTGATTAAAAGGCAATAAAACAGCAATATTTCTTGAACACCTGAGCTTGTGGACTGAGATTCATATCTGCTACACTAGAATTAGTACATGGCTAATTGATTCGAGGGGAAAATATTGATCTTTCACACCAAAGGCAAACATTTGAGTAAGCCCCAACGAAAATAGGAAGTGCATTAATTTCACATATTAAGGGAGAAGGAAAAAGCATAAGTGTATAGGGTTTGTTTTTCTATAAAAACTCAGGGTTCAAAAACCCTAGTCAGAGTTTCTTATACACATTTTAAATTCTAAATATACACATTTTAAATTCTAGGGCTTTGCAGTCATTTGGGGCAAGTTTTAGGTGTGACTGGAGAGGGAGTCATTGACTTATTTCTCAGGTGGTTGTCCTTTCCCTTTCCTGTCCAGCTAATGCACTCTCTCATCTGTGAAAAGAGTGCTGGACTGGGAACCAGGGCCCTGAATTCCAAAGCTTGACCTTGGGTGAGCCATTTTACTCCTAGTGAAACCAAGGGGCTTGGCGGACACAAGAGTTCCCGGTTGCGGTGGTTGAGGACAGGGAGTCGCTTGTGGGGAAATGTGTGGAGTGAGGAACAATAGACTTTCTCTGAGGACCAAAACTCAAAGTTTGACTTTTAATACTTACTAGTTTCTGTGACTTTTGGCAAATTATTTGATTTTTCTCAGTGTGTGTGTGAGAGACAGAGAGAGGGAGAGAGAGGATGAAGTGAAATAGTGTATGCTGGAGAGCTTTGTAAATTGTTAAGTATTGTGCAAATTGCCTTGTTAGCAATCAATCAGTATAGATTTTTGAGGCCTGAAATATGGTGCTTGGATCTAGAAGAGAGATGAGAGGAGCCAGAGATGATTCTGGGTCTCAGTGGACTTTTTGTTCAGTTGAGGACAAAAAACGATCAGCAGACACTGAGCAAAAGAGAACTTCAAACAAGTCTTACTGGGGCAGGACAGAAAAAAAAGAGCTGGGGCATAGTATTAAAAAATTATGACATTAAAGTAAATAAATTATTTGCCAAGCTTTCTAAAATCTGCCACAATAAACCCAGATGATCTTCCATTTGTAAAAAGTATATTTTTTCCCCCCTGGAACTTTATATATCATCATAGCAGGAAACAATCCCCATCCTAGTCAGAAAACGCATATAACTTCTCTGAGTGAGAATCTCCACCCGTGTTAAATCCTGGATCAGTTAGGATTCTTAGCTTTTTAATTTCTCGAAAGTGAGTGTTTTTGAAAGGAATAATAGTAAATGCTAGAAGTCACCATTCTTGGCGTAAATCAGCCTATCTAAGCCTCATAACAGTCCAGTGAGTTAGGCTCCATCAGGACCACCTGTATCCCTGCTCTGTAGAGAGGAGGCTGAGGCACAGAGGAACTCGAAACAGTTGAGCCTGAACCTGTGAACCTGGGCAGCCTGATTCCAGGGCAGTATTCTGTATTAGCCAGTATTCTATGCTGCTGCCGAATCATCTCTGATTTCTAAACTTTTTTGCTAACAATGAAATTTGTATCCAGTAGTGTGTGGAATACCGAAAGTTCTCAGAGAGTTTTTCTGGAAACATTGTCTTATTTCAAGTGAGAGTTTCTGTGACAGTCGGTTTGTTCATTGTTGGCGTCATTGGTGAAGACAGTATCCCAGGAAGATCGGTACTTTCCTTTGTGCTAGGGATTCTATAGAGTGATGATACTGGAACTGTGAGTCCTACACTCACACAAAAGTGGCAGAAGAGAAAAAGAAAAAAAAAATGGAGACAAAGAGGGAAACAGAATGAGGTCTTGAAAAGACAGAGTGGAAAAACAACATATGTCAGATTTATTTTAATACAAATCACTTGAATTCAGTGCATATTGTGAACAGTTTTGATTGAGATTTTTGAATTCCCAGAGAATTTTTTGGTACATTCTTTAATTTTAATTTAAAGCTATGTATCTGCATGCCCAGATACTTACCCTTAGGACCAAATTAGTTACACATGTCCTTAAGAAATAAATCATTTGTATCACAAACGTTGTTGAATAAAAATATTAGGTCTCCAGACAGAGGAGTCTATTCATGCTTAATTCCTATTTATTAACAAGTGCACATGTAAAATTATATAAATCATCTTTTAAAAATATGGATAGCTATAGTAAAGCTATTATATGAGAAACAATAATAATATTTTACAATTGTGATGGAAAATTGGTTTGGGTGTTTTATTTTTACAATAAGCCTTACATACCTTCAGACACTTAGGGCACTTCTGAGGAATGAGGAAGAAATTAGGAAACAATTTCATACAATTAATGATAATTGCATTAAATCGCCAACACCTATTTGATTGTAATACTGAAAAAAACACACATGATACTAGGTGGCAAGATTAAATGGAGAAACTGGAACTTAAGAAGAATTAGAGGGACATTCAGAAAATTTGAGAAATCAGGCAGTAAAAATTCCCAGAATTCCCAAAATTATTGCTTTGTAATATTATTTTGTAAACGCACATGTAGAAAAGTTTTCATCTCCTTTCCTTTCTCCTTCTTTCCTTCAAAGGCCTCCCTCTTTTTTCTTCTCTCCTTTCATTCTTTCTCACATATTTATTGGGTGTCTACTATATTCCAGTCATTGTTCCTGCTCAGAATGTTTCAGACTTTGTTCCCACTCCAGTATTCTTGCCTGGGAAATCCCATGGACAGAGGAGCCTGTCAGGCTACAGTGCAGAGCATCTCAAAATTAACTTGAACATGACTTAGCGATTAAACAACAATAGCTACTATATTCCAGACGTTGTTCCCACTCAGAGTGCAGCAAGACAGATGTGATCAGGAGAGATGAGGTTCCTGCCCTCCTGGGACTTACATCCTAACCAGTATCTCTTCCATGCTGTTCCCATTTTTTTCATTTTCACTGCCATCCCTCATTAATAAATGTGGGCTATTATAGCCAGACGTATTTCCTAGTTTCAACTTTATTTCCTTATTCTGTTTAGCAAATTGCAAACAAATAAATCTTTGTATTAATAGTATGTTGCTTATTTGAATTCTTCACAGAGTGAAGACCAGAATATGATCATATGGTTAAATGCAGGTAAAGACTTAGCACAGTAAGTTCCTGTTCAATGTTGGTTAAGTTCCCATGAAATATTGGATCCTGCTGTTATTCTAGAGCCTCCATTGGCTTCTACCTATCCAGGAGGAAAAAGTTTCTCATCCATCAGTTGCACGCCTTCAGGATTTTGTTTAGGGTCTGACATATAACTCATTAGGCAGGTCTGTTTGGTTCACAGTTTGTGGGATAGTGAGGGTCAGGTTAGGTTTGTGATACACACAGAAAAGTGTTTCAGTTCCCAAAGTGATGATCACTGGGGTAACAATAGGGAGAAAATATTTGTCCAGATCACCTTTGAGTATTTCAAATTCTACTGTTAGCCAGTGCTCACCTTTTATAACAATATAGGATATTGTTTCAAACAACTTAGCAGGGAGAAACCAAACAACAACGTAGGATATTGTTATTTTTTACTAAATTGCATGATAACTTTATATGCCTAAGAAAGAACTTAACAATTTCTCCTCCCTATTGCCTCCCCCCACCCCCACTGGTAAATGACGCTGCCAGGCACCCACTAGCGGAGTTAAGAGACCCTGGCATCATCACTGACTTCTTTCTTTCACTGTTACCCATACTGAATTCCTAAATAAAGCCTGGGGGCTCTCATTTCGAAACGTATCCCTGTCGCACCTATCTCTCCTAATCTCTGGTCCAAACATCACCTTCTGTGGCCTGGGTTTCCCCCAAGAGCCTTGTTCCTTGACATTTTGCTTCTCTTGCCTGCTATAGTCTATTTCCACGCAGAAGACAGAGTGATTCTTCTGAAACATTAAGTGACATTAAGAACCTAAGTCCTCAACTTCTCCAGCGATCTATCTTCTTTAGAATCAAGGCAAATACCTTGCAGGGGCCTCTCCCTGCCCTGGCTCCTGGTGTGTGTTTAGTCTCATTTTCTACCCTGTCACCTCTTGCTCACAACTCTCTAGCACGCTGGCCTTCTAATTGCCCCTCTGACTCACTGTCTCCTAAGCAACTTAACCTCTTGAAGCTGCTTTGGTTCCATTGTTTGAAGGGGATATTTGTGTAGTTGAGAGTTTCTGTCTCACATTGCTTGCGGGGATTATAGTGGATTAAAGCTTGTAAAGTATTGTGCCTTGTGCCTAGCCTATAGCAATTTATTAATAATTTTTTTTAACATTGTTTGTCTTTTATGACTACTCTCAATTCTCCACATGTCCTTCATGTCTCCCTGGCAGATTGAATTTGGTATTTCCAACCTGAACTCATAAATGCTTCCCAACAAACCACTTATTTTTCTTGGCACTCCTACTCAGGTGAAGGACATCACCAGTTTTCTGTTTTTTAAAAACCCCAGTGGGAGGATAATCTGTTGTCCTCACCAAGTAGTAACCTTTTATTTTTGGCTGCCTTGGGCTTTTCTCTAGTTTCTGTGAGCTGGGGCTACTCTTTGTTGCAATTCGCAGGCTTCTCATTGCAGTGGCATCTCTTGTTGGGGAGCTCGGGTGCTAGGGTGGGTGGCCTTCAGTAGTTGCAGTGCGCGGGTTCAGCACTTCTGGCATAGAGGCTTAAATGCTTCTTGTCACATGGATTCTTCCTGGACCAGGGATCGAACCCATGTCCCCTGTGTTGACAGGCAGACTCTTATCCGTAGCATCACCAGGGAAGTCTGGCATCACCATTTTTCAAGATCCATGTCAAATCTATGCCTTCACTCTTGCTCAGATGTCACCTCTAATTAGCCACCAAGTTCTGAGAGGCTTCTCTAGTGGCTCAGATGGTAAAGAGTCTACCTGCCATGCAGGAGACCTGGGTTCGATCCTGGGTTGGGAACATCCCCTGGAGAAGGAAATGGCAACCCATTCCAGTATTCTTGCCTAGAGAGTCCTATGGACAGAGGAGCCTGGTAGGCTACAGGCCATGAGGTCACAAAGAGGCAGACACGACTGAGCAACCAACATTCTGTTGACTCGATTTTTGAAAATTTCTATCTATCTCTTAATTTCACCGCTCAAAACTCTCATGGTAACTTCCTAACTGACCATTCTTTTCTGGTGTCTTCTTTCTAAAGGATCCTGTTTTCTGCTCTCAGATTCCTACAGTTCAGTTTGGCCCTGGTCACGCCACACCTGGCTCAGAATTCTTCAAAGTCTTCCCATCACCTACAAAAGAAAAGTTCTGTGACCTGGCCTGTTACTTAAGGCCTCTGTACTTGTCAGGATTCTCCAGAGATATAGAACCGATAGGGTATGTGAGTGTGTATACTCACATATGTGTGTATAGAAATCAGTTATGGGCCTTACCAAGAGGAGTTAATTGCCAAGTGAAGAACTCACTTCTCAAGTGGGCAGATAAGGGATAGCTCACAATAAAGAGGGTTTGAAATGATTATAAGAGAGTGTCCTGAGCTGAAGAGCAGTTGAGAAGTAGACTTAACTGGGTTACCTAGATATGTTAGGGTTCCACGTTCCTGCCAAGAAAGAACCCAGTGTCAGCCCAGACCCCACCTGCAGGAGATCTGGGAGGGACTGTTTCCCCAGTCCACAAAAGACACCCACACAGGGAGGATTCATTGTTTTCTGTTTAAAGAGAGAATGGTCTACCTTGGCTCTAAATAACCAGTGGGAGGTATCTGAGTGTGATTCCTGGAGGATGTAAACTTTTCCCCAAATCAATTACAAATAGTGACTCCAAATGAGCTTTGAGCAAATTCATGAAAAGCTAAGTGGTTTTTGCCTGTTGTAAGAAGCGTTCCAATACAAGATCAAAATGCCCACGTTCAGAACTGAGCCGCACAGCAGGAAAACGTTTACAGAACCAAGGAAGGGGGGTGTCCAGAGGACCAGAAGCAAAAATGTCTTAGTTCTCACCAGAAACTCGACACTCTGAATCACTTTAATAATATACGTATGTCTAGTATGTGCACTACTTTGTAAATGTGTGTATTTAGTATTCTAGAATAGTATATTTTCTAATTATTTCTATATAATCATTTGTGGTCCTCAGAAACTTTGAGTTTGAGTTCCTTCAAGTATTTGAAGGATTGAGTGAGTTAAAATAAAAATGTTATAATACAAAAAATACAAAAGTAAAAATGCCTTATTAATAATTACTTCACTTTATTTTAAAAAGCACAAAGGAAAAGAAATAGCTGAAAGTAGGCTTTTTAAATACTGAAAAGAGAAAAATGAAGGGGAGTATAAAATGCAAAAGCAAATTTCAAGTTTACCTACAGCAATGATGTGAATTGCATCCTGAGTAATGCACTCTCCCATTTTAGGTCAGTCAGTATATATTTTCAATTTCTAAAGTGAATGTTACCTATTTGAAGTTATAAAATATGCATCAACTTATTTAAAACAAAAGCAGGATGACAGATTCTACTCATGAGAATTTTTAGCAATATCACAGAATTCTAACACTACTTTTTGCATATCAAAGATTTTTTTGGCAACAAAGAGCACCATGAGATAGGAACATATTAAGGAATTCATTTATAAACTGACTGTAGTCTTGCAAATGTCAAACGCTAACTTAAGGTGTTTGATATTTCACAGAGCTGGAGAAAGGATGAGCTTTCTTCCTTTCTCTCATTTCCTTCACTCTATTCCTGCACTAGGCCAGCTCCTCTGAAATAAAAAATCAGAACCTTTTGTCTCAATTTCCAGAAATGCTGTTCCTGCATTAATAAATAGTGCAATATTGTCTCTCTCTCTGTTTTTTTTTTTTTTTTTTTAAGGAAGGCAGATAAAAAATACTCATTTGAAGAACGACTCAGAATTACAAAACTTTAGTAAAAGATATTTTATTTTATGCCATAAGCCTATTAAGGGCTGAAATAATGTTTGTTCTTCTTAAAAGGAAATATACGTATTCTGCCAAGTTCAGAGCCTAGCATAGAGTGAACACTAACTAAATGGTAGTAATTAAAAAAATCTCTTCTAAGATTTATTGTCAAAAAAATATTTGACTCTTTTAGGAAATTTGTTGCTTTTTAATGAAATGAATGATGAGAATTACATATTCTCACTTGTTTACTTGTTGTATATAACGGATAGAAACTCAAAGCTGAATTTAGTGCTTAACTTCAATAATCATCTTATTCTAGATACTTAACACACCTATTTCCAGTCATTTTACAATGGTAAAAAATTAGATGTCTTGCTTTATTTGGGTTTTAGCATTCTGATCACCTTCAAGTGGTTTTTAGAAGGAGATGAGGATAATAAAAACAAAACAAGAAAGAATGCTATAAGCCTTCAACTCCTGAGATTAGAATGCATCCAAACAAAGTCACTTTATTTTTATGTCATAAAAATAAATTCAGACTAGATACCAATAATAGGTATACTTTCTGTTTTTTATTGTAGTGTTGAATATTTAAAATATCACAGGAAAAATAGCCTGGATGACTGATTCATGCCCCACTTAAAAATAAAATAAAAACTGGTGTTTTATAAAATTTAGAACTTGTCTATTTTCTAAAGAGAATTCTGAGAGAAGAAAATATTAATTTATTCTGTGTTATCACACTTTAAAGCATCGTGCTTTGTACATGGATATGTGGACAGGATCCCACACACTTGTGCTCTCATCCAGTTGCTGCTGCTTCCTGCTGGGTGATCTTTGCAGAGTTAATCAACCCTCTGTGCCTCTTTCCTGTCTGTAAAATTAAAAAAAAAAAAAAACCTACCATACATAGTTGTAAAGATTTATGACAGTATGCAGCTAGCCTGAGACAAAATCTGGGACCCATTAAATATTCCATAAATGGTGGCTGTTGTATTAATAGCAAAACCAATAATATATGCCTCTGCTAGCCTAAGGAGAAGGCAATGGCACCCCACTCCAGTACTCTTGCCTGGAAAATCCCATGGACGGAGGAGCCTGGTAGGCTGCAGTCCATGGGGTTGCAAAGAGTCGGATACGACTGAGCGCCTTCACTTTGACTTTTCACTTTCATGCATTGGAGAAGAAAATGGCAACCTACTCCAGTATTCTTGCCTAGAGAATCCCAGGGATGGGGGAGCCTGGTGGGCTGCCGTCTATGGGGTCGCACAGAGTCAGACATGACTGAAGCGACTTAGCAGCAGCAGCAGCTGCTAGCCTAAAAGTGTGCAGAACATGAATCCTCAAAGGACCTTTGGTAAACTGCATTGAGCAAGCAAAGTAATACTGACAGCAAACCAGGCTGGCTCTTTCTTCTAAGGTGATTCTTGGTTGACTGACTTTTTCTCTTCTTGATGAAGTTGGATGTAATTATGGGGACTGAACACTATTTTTAATAGCAAGAGTGATTAAGTATGGTTTTTTGCTTATATCAAGCATCAAAAGTAAGTTAACATTAAGAAAATGACATTGTGTTATTGGCATAGCTATAGATTTTTATAAGGAAGAGAAAAAATATCTTAATCACTTATAATAATCGTGATGAACATGTTTTTCAGGCCATAGGCTTATTTCCTGTAACACCCTGAAATAATTATTTACTTTTGCCCCAAATCTGTTTTTGGTTAATTGCATACAATTTCTGTTGATTACCTTAGAGGTGTGCTTAGATTCCAAAAGGCTGAATTTTGCCCATAACATAATACCCCAGTTGAATCTGGAAATTGTGCCTGTTGGAAAATAGATGCTGACTCAGATGGTGAATTATAACACAACTACATGTAGTCATGTACATGCCTTTTTGTCATTTAGAGCTCCTGATGCCATAATTAAATACATTTTTTGCTCTGGAAGAAACTGATAATATGATTATCAATTTGTCAAAGCTGTAGAGGTCCACTAATATAACAATTTGGCCTTGGTATTTAACATGTTTGCAGCTTTTTGTATTGGTAAAATTGAACAAAGCAGAGAATCATGAATTAAATGTATATCAGGTTTGAACCTTTAAGTTTGTTCTCTCTTGTTGTTGTTCGGTCACTCTTTGTGACCCCGTGGATGGCAGCATGCCAGGCCTCCATCACCAAATCCTGGAACTTGCTCAAACTCATGTCCATCAAGTTGGTGATGCCATCCAACCATCTTATCCTCTGTCATCCCCTTCTCCTCCTGCCTTCAATCTTTCCCAGCATCAGGGTCTTTTCCAATGAGTTGGCTCTTAATATAAAAACAAACAAAAACTTTACCTGCCAATGGTAAGCTTTTTAGTGTAGCTATGAAGTTTAGAAACACTTCATGATGGACTCTGGCAAGACACTCAGTAATGACTGCATTGACCTGCTGGGGGAAGTTCCCTGGAGTGCTTAAGGGACTGGTGAGATGAAGTCTATCAAACTGTGTGGACTGTGTGACTGTCAGACAGGAAGCCCATGCTTATTTCTTCCCAGGTAGGCTAAAAGCACAGCTTTATATAGTGAACACTAGAGGTACAGATCACCTGAGGAGGCGCATTGCAGATGTGTGTTTTTGTATGTAGGGATAGATGGAAATGCTGTATTTAATGTACTACTTTCACTGCTGTTTTGCCTACTGTAGTGAAATGTGCGTTAAACTTTCATGTATGCGTTGAGCACCTCATGTACTTCCATGCAATATCATCAAATAAATATATTTGCCTGTGTTTTCAAAATAAATGGTCACCCTATATAGTTCACTGATCCCTGAACAGCACAGTGACTTGGGTGACCAACCATCCTTGTTTGCCTGAGCCTAAGGAGTTTCTCAAGATCAGGACTCCCAGTCTTAAGATCAAGAAAGTTCCAGAAAAGCTCGACGAGAAAAGCTTACTGGTGACATAATAAGATGTGAAACAGTGAATATGTTCCACCTTCAATACTAGTATGGGAAGTGTGAAATCAACTGAATGTTAAATACTAATGTTAATTTACACAAAAGAGCAGTATCTGTGCTCTCTACCATAAGACCTGTGGTTGCCCTAGGTCTCAGGACTATTTTCTTTTTATTTTTTTTTAATTTTATTTTTTTACTTTACAATACTGTATTGGTTTTGCCATACATTGATGTGAATCCACCACAGGTGTACATGAGTTCCCAACTCTGAACCCCACTCCCACCACCCTCCCCATATCATCTCTCTGGGTCATCCCAGTGCACCAGCCCCAAGCATCCTGTATCCTGTATTGAACCTAGACTAGCAATTTGTTTCTTACAGGATAGTATACATGTTTCAATGCCATTCTCCCAAATCATCCTGCCCTCTCCCTCTCCCACAGAGTCCAAAAGTCTGCTCTTTACATCTGTGTCTCTTTTGCTGTCTCGCATACAGGGTTATCATTACCATCTTTCTAAATTCCATATATATGTGTTAGTATACTGTATTGGTGTTTTTCTTTCTGGCTTACTTCACTCTGTATAATCGGCTCCAATTTCATCCACCTCATTAGAACTGGTTCAAATGTATTCTTTTTAATGGCTGAGTATATGTACCACAGCTTTCTTATCCATTCGTCTGCTGATGGACATCTAGGTTGCTTCCATGTCCTGGCTATTATAAACAGTGCTGCGATGAACATTGGGGTACACGTGTCTCTTTCAATTTTGGTTTCCTCAGTGTGTATGCCCAGCAGAGGGATTGCTGGGTCATAAGGCAGTTCTTTTTGTAGTTTTAAAAGGAATCTCCACACTGTTCTCCATAGTGGCTGTACTAGTTTGCATTCCCACCAACAGTGTAAGAGGGTTCCCTTTTCTCCACACCCTCTCCAACATTTATTGCTTATAGACTTTTGGATTGCAGCCATTCTGACTGGTTGAAATGGTACCTCATTGTGGTCTTGATTTGCATTTCTCTGATAATGAGTGATGTTGAGCATCTTTTCATGTGTTTGTTAGCCATCCGTATGTCTTCTTTGGAGAAATGCCTGTTTAGTTCTTTGGCCCATTTTTTGATTGGGTCATTTATTTTTCTGGAATTGAGCTGCATAAGTTGCATGTATATTTTTGAGATTAGTTGTTTGTCAGTTGCTTCATTTGCTATTATTTTCTCCCATTCTGAAGGCTGTCTTGTCACCTTGCTTATAGTTTCCTTTGTTGTGCAGAAGCTTTTAATTTTAATTAGATTCCATTTGTTTATTTTTGCTTTTATTTCCAGTATTCTGGGAGGTGGATCATAGAGGATCCTGCTGTGATTTATGTCGGAGAGTGTTTTGCATATGTTCTCCTCTAGGAGTTTTATGGTTTCTGGTCTTACATTTAGATCTTTAATCCATTTTGAGTTTATTTTTGTGAATGGTGTTAGAAAGCATTCTAGTTTCATTCTTTTACAAGTGGTTGACCAGTTTTCCAAGCACCACTTGTTAAAGAGATTGTCTTTAATCCATTGTATATTCTTGCTTCCTTTGTCGAAGATAAGGTGTCCATAGGTGTGTGGATTTATCTCTGGGCTTTCTATTTTGTTCCATTGATCTATATTTCTGTCTTTGTGCCAGTACCATACTGTCTTGATGACTGTGGCTTTGTAGTAGAGCCTGAAGTCAGGCAGGTTGGTTCCTCCAGTTCCATTCTTCTTTCTCAAGATTGCTTTGGCTATTTGAGGTTTTTTGCATTTCCATACAAATTGTGAAATTATTTGTTTTAGCTCTGTGAAAAATACCGCTGGTAGCTTGATAGGGATTGCATTGAATCTGTAGATTGCTTTGGGTAGTATACTCATTTTCACTATGTTGATTCTTCCAATCCATGAACACGGTATATTTCTCCATCTATTAGTGTCCTCTTTGATTTCTTTCATCAGTGTTTTATAGTTTTCTATATACAGGTCTTTAGTTTCTTTAGGTAGATATATTCCCAAGTATTTTATTCTTTTCATTGCAATGGTGAATGGAATTGTTTCCTTAATTTCTTTTTCTGCTTTCTCGTTATTAGTGTATAGGAATGCAAGAGATTTCTGTGTGTTGATTTTATATCTCGCAACTTTACTATATTCATTGATTAGCCTTAATAATTTTCTGGTGGAGTCTTTAGGGTTTTCTATGTAGAGGATCATGTCATCTGCAAACAGTGAGAGTTTTACTTCTTCTTCTCCAATTTGGATTCCTTTTATTTCTTTTTCTGCTCTGATTGCTGTGGCCAAAACTTCCAGAACTATGTTGAATAGTAGTAGTGAAAGTGGGCACCCTTGTCTTGTTCTTGACTTTAGGGGAAATGCTTTCAATTTTTCACCATTGAGGATAATGTTTGCTGTGGGTTTGTCATATATAGCTTTTATTATGTTGAGGTATGTTCCTTCTATTCCTGCTTTCTGGAGAGTTTTTATCATAAATGGATGTTGAATTTTATCAAAGGCTTTCTCTGCATCTATTGAGATAATCATATGGCTTTTATTTTTCAATTTGTTAATGTGGTGAATTACATTGATTGATTTGCGGATATTGAAGAATCCTTGCATCCCTTGGATAAAGTCCACTTAGTCATGGTGTATGATCTTTTTAATGTGTTGTTGGATTCTGATTGCTAGAATTTTGTTAAGGATTTTTGCATCTATGTTCATCAGTGATATCGGCCTGTAGTTTTCTTTACTTGTGGCATCTTTGTCAGGTTTTTGTATTAGGGTGATGGTGGCCTCATAGAATGAGTTTGGAAGTTTACCTTCCTCTGCAATTTTCTGGAAAAGTTTGAGTAGGATAGGTGTTAGCTCTTCTCGAAATTTTTGGTAGAATTCAGCTGTGAAGCCGTCTGGACCTGGGCTTTTGTTTGCTGAAAGATTTCTGATTACAGTTTCAATTTCCATGCTTGTGATGGGTCTGTTAAGATTTTCTATTTCTTCCTGATTCATGTTTGGAAAGTTGTACTTTTCTAAGAATTTGTCCATTTCTTCCATGTTGTCCATTTTATTGGCATATGATTGCTGATAAAAAGTCTGTCTAGTCAAGGCTATGGTTTTTCCTGTGGTCATGTATGGATGTGAGAGTTGGACTGTGAAGAAGGCTGAGTGCCGAAGAATTGATGCTTTTGAACTGTGGTGTTGGAGAAGACTCTTGAGAGTCCCTTGGGCTGCAAGGAGATCCAACCAGTCCATTCTGAAGGAGAGCAACCCTGGGATTTCTCTGGAGGGAATGATGCTAAAGCTGAAACTCCAGTACTTTGGCCACCTCATGAGAAGAGTTGATTCATTGGAAAAGACTCTGATGCTGGGAGGGATTGTGGGCAGGAGGAGAAGGGGACGACCGAGGATGGGATGGCTGGATGGCATCACTGACTCAATGGACATGAGTCTGGGTGAACTCCAGGAGATGGTGATGGACAGGGAGGCCTGGTGTGCTGCGATTCATGGGGTCGCAAAGAGTCGGACACGACTGAGCAACTGAATTGAACTGAATTCTCTTATGATCCTTTGTATTTCTGTGTTGTCTGTTGTGATCTCTACATTTTTGTTTCTAATTTTATTGATTTGTTTTTTCTCCCTTTGTTTCTTGATGAGTCGGGCTAATGGTTTGTCAATTTTATTTATCCTTTCAAAGAACCAGCTTTTTGTTTTGTTGGTTTTTGCTATGGTCTCTTTTGTTTCTTTTGCATTTATTTCTGCCCTAATTTTTAAGATTTCTTTCCTTCTACTAACCCTGGGGTTCTCCATTTCTTCCTTTTCTAGTTGCTTTAGGTGTAGAGTTAGGTTATTTATTTGACTTTTTTCTTGTTTCTTGAGATATGCCTGTATTGCTATGAACTTCCCCCTTAACACGGCTTTTATAGTGTCCCACAGGTTTTGGGTTGTTGTGTTTTCATTTTCATCGTTTCTATACATATTTTGATTTCTTCTGTGATTTGTTGGTTATTCAGAAGTGTGTTGTTCAGCCTCCATATGTTGGAATTTTTAATAGTTTTTCTCCTGTAATTGAGATCTAATCTTAATGCATTATGTTCAGAAAAGATGCTTGGAATGATTTCAATTTTTTTGAATTTATCAAGGCTAGATTTATGGCCCAGGATGTGATCTATCCTGGAGAAGGTTTCGTGAGCACTTGAGAAAAAGGTGAAATTCATTGTTTTAGGGTGAAATGTCCTATAGATATCAATTAGGTCCAACTCGTCTATTGTATCATTTAAAGTTTGTGTTTCTTCGTTAATTTTCTGTTTAGTTGATCTGTCCATAGGTGTGAGTGGGGTATTAAAGTCTCCCACTATTATTGTGTAATTGTTAATTTCCCCTTTCACGCTTGTTAGCATTTGTCTTACATATTGAGGGGCTCCTATGTTGGGTGCATATATATTTATAATTGTTATATCTTCTTCTTGGATTGATCCTTTGATCATTATGTAGTCGCCTTCTTTGTCTCTTTTCTCAGCCTTTGTTTTAAAGTCTATTTTATCTGATATGAATATAGCTACTCCTGCTTTCTTTTGGTCTCTATTTGCATGGAATATCTTTTTCCAGCCCTTCACTTTCAATCTGTATGTGTCCCTTGTTTTGAGGTGGGTCTCCTGTAGACAACATACATAGGGGTCTTGTTTTTGTATCCATTCAGCCAGTCTTTGTCTTTTGGTTGGGGCATTCAACCCATTTACGTTTAAGGTAATTGTTGGTAAGTATGATCCCGTTGCCATTTACTTTATTGTTTTGGGTTTGGGTTTATACACTCTTTTTGTGTTTCCTGTCTAGAAAATATCCTTTAGCAATTGTTGGAGAGCTGGTTTGGTGGTGCTGAATTCTGTCAGCTTTTGCTTGTCTGTAAAGCTTTTGATTTCTCCTTCATATTTGAATGAGATCCTTGCTGGGTATGGTAATCTGGGCTGTAGGTTATTTTCTTTCATCACTTTAAGTATGTCTTGCCATTCCCTCCTGGCCTGAAGAGTTTCTATTGAAAGATCAGCTGTTATCCTTATGGGAATCCCCTTGTGTGTTATTTGTTGTTTTTCCCTTGCTGCATTTAATATTTGTTCTTTATGTTTGAAATTTGTTAATTTGATTAATATGTGTCTTGGGGTGTTTCACCTTGGGTTTATCCTGTTTGGGACTCTCTGGGTTTCTTGGACTTGGGTGATTATTTCCTTCCCCATTTTAGGGAAGTTTTCAACTATTATCTCCTCAAGTATTTTCTCATGGTCTTTCTTTTTGTCTTCTTCTTCTGGGACTCCTATAATTCGAATGTTGGAGCGTTTCATATTGTCCTGTAGGTCTCTGAGATTGTCCTCATTTCTTTTAATTTGTTTTTCTTTTTTTCTCTCTGATTCATTTATTTCTACCATTCTACTATTTCACTAATCCTATCTTCTGCCTCTGATATTCTACTATTTGTTGCCTCCAGAGTGTTTCTGATCTCATTTATTGCTATATATTGACTGTTTTTTATTTCTTCTAGGTCCTTGTTAAACCTTTCTCAATCCTTGTCTCCAGACTATTTATCTGTGATTCCATTTTAATTTCAAGATTTTGGATCATTTTCACTATCATTATTTGGAATTCTTTATCAGATAGATTCCCTATCTCTTCCTCTTTTGTTTGGTTTGGTGGGCATTTATCCTGTTTCTTTACCTGCTAGGTATTTCTCTGTCTCTTCATCTTGGTTATATTACTGCGTTTGGGGTGGCCTTTCTGTATTCTGGCAGTTTGTGGAGTTCTCTTTATTATGGAGTTTACTCACTGTGGATGGGGTTGTATAAGTGGCTTGTCAAGGTTTCTTGGTTAGGGAAGCTTGTGTCGGAGTTCTGGTGGCTGGAGCTGGATTTCTTCTCTCTGGAGTGCAATGAAGTGTCCAGTAATGAGTTATGAGATGTCAGTGGTTTTGGAGTAACTTGAGCTGCCTGTATATTGAAGCTCAGGGGTGTGTTCCTGTGTTGCTGGAGAATTTGCATGGTATGTCTTGCTCTGGAACTTGTTGGCCCTTGGGTGGTGCTTGGTTTCAGTGTGGGTATGAATGCGTTTGATGAGCTCCTATCGATTAATGTTCCCTGGAGTCAGGAGTTCTCTGGTGTTCTCAGGATTTGGACTTAAGCCTCCTGCTTCTGGTTTTCAGTTTTATTTTTACTGTAGCCTCAAGACTTCTCCATCTATACAGCACCAATGATAAAACATCTAGGTTAGAAATGAAAAGTTTCTCCACATTGAGGGACATCCAGAGAGGTTCACTGAATTACATGGAGAAGAGAAGAGGGAGGGGGGGAGTTAGAGGTGACTGGAATGAGATGAGGTGGGATCAGAAGAGGAGAGAGCAAGCTAGCCAGTAATCACTTCCTTATGTGTGCTCCACTCTCTGGACTGCTCACAGATGTTCGTGGAGTTATACAGAGAAGAGGAGAGGGTGGAAGGAGACAGAGGTGGCCAGGAGGGTAAAAGAAGGAAATGAAAAGGAGAGAGACAGATCCAGCCAATAAACAGTTCCCTAAGTGTTCTCCACCATCTGGAACACACAGAGATTCAGAGTTGGGTAGAGAAGAGAAGGGGGAGGGAGGAGACAGAGGCAACCTGGTGGGAGAAAAAGGAGAGTCCAAAGGAGGAGAGAGCGGTCCAGCCAGTAATCTCGCTCTCAAGTAAAAATGGGTACTGAAGATTGGGTTTTTAAAGGTACAAAATTGATAACAAATACCCAAAGCAAAGATTAAAAATCTGGAGTAGAGGTTGGATTTTCAAAAATACAATATTAAAGAAGAGACAAAAAAGAAGAAAAAAAAAAAAAACAAAGTCACAAGAATTGTTAAAAAAAAAACCAAAACAACAACCACAAAAAAATATATATATGGCATTTGCTTTAAGAACTTAAAAATTTTTAAATGTTAAAATTAAAAAAAAAAGAAGAAAAAGAAAAGAAGAAAAAACAAAACAAAAAAAGAATGATTGTAAAAATAGTAAAGGTGTATCTGGGACTTTGTCTGGTGTTGTTGTGGGCAGTGTAGGGTCAGTTCATTTTCGGATAGTTCCTTGGTCTGGCTTATATTTCTTAAGATCTATACTTCCAAGGTGGTTCCCTCTGTTTTAGCTTCTTCTGTTTGCTGGTCTCTTCGGTGTCTGTTTTCCGCCCGGACACAAAGGGGACGGTGGTGGACACTTTTTCTTATTTTTTAGGCTCACTTATTCAGTCGCGCTGTGGGGAGGGAGGGACGCTGCAAACCAATAACACTGGCGTGTGTTCGCAGTGTCTCAGCCCTGCTGGGCCTGTCCCCGCTCACAGCGCACACCGCTCAGGCTCTAGGTTGCTCTGCCAGGAACCGTCTGAGGCTGGCCCTAGGCTGCATACCCCTCCCCGGTCTAAGCCGCTCAAACTCAGGCACTCACGTAGTCCTCAGAGGCGCAGACTCCGTTGGGCCTGCACTTTGTGCCCTTCCCAGGTCCAAGCAGCTCGGGAGTTTGGCGAGCATGGTCACTGCGACTTATCACCTTTCCCATCCCTGCTGCTCAGTTTTCTGGGTGTACAACTGGCACCACTTTTTTAGGCATATGGTGACTGTCCAGAACCCCAAGAAGTCTTAGTTAGCAAAGAAGCTTGCTTGCAGTTTGGAAGTTTTTCTGGGGCTGCGATTGCCCCCTTCCAGCCCTTCCGGCTCTGGCTGCCTGTCACCGGAGGGGGATGGTCTGCAGCGGGTTAATTCTGTTCCATCCTTTGTTCTGTGTGCAGTCTTAGAGGTGTCTTATGTTAGAGCTTTTCGCGTGGTAGCTATCCCCCAGTCTGGTTTGCTAGCCCAAGTTAGTTCGCTCTGGTTACACTTGGGGCATTCTGGCCGGATTCTTAAAAAGCACTGCAGCCCATGCCTCCCTGCCCAGCTCCTGCTTGGTAGTGGCGGAGGCAGGCGTCTGTGCTGCTTATCCACTGGGGGAGTTACCGTTGGGCTTGTAATCTGTTGCTTTTAATTATTTATTTATTTTTCCTCCCTGTTATGTTGCCCTCTGTGCTTCCAAGGCTCGCCACAGACTCAGCCACGAGAGTGTTTCCTGGTGTTTGGAAACTTCTCTCTTTTCAAGACTCCCTTTCCTGGGACAGAGCTCCCTCCCTACCTCTTTTGTCTCTTTTTTCCATCTTTTATATTTTTCCAACCTGTTTTTAAAGACAATGATCTGCTTTTCTGGGTGCCTGATGTCCTCTGCCAGCATTCAGAAGTTGTTTTGTGAAGTTTACTCAGTGTTGAAATGTTCTTTTGATGAATTTGTGTGGGAGAAAGTGGTCTCCCTGTCCTATTCCTCTGCCATCTTAGGACCACCCCCAGGACTATTTTCATTATTATCCTCTACTTGGTATTTATAACATACAACAGTGAATGACAACCAAGACTTTGTGGACCAACTCTGCTAGCCACATCAGATTCCAGCATGGAACCATAAAGGTGCAACATCTAAACAAAAGCAGAATTAATTAATACTGCAAGGATTTGTAAACCTTTTCCTCAAACTTAGAGGGACATTTAAAGGAAATATTAAACTAGAAAAGGCTGGAAGAAAAGGAAGTATAATCTACTGGTTTTGTGACTGCCTCTTGTTTCTTACGCAGTTGTCTTAATGAGCTCGAGAAACAGGGCAAAGAGTCAGGATTCTGGAGTCAGACAGGACTGGGAAGGAATCCTTGACTGTGTAACCTCGATCAAGTTGCTTAACCTCTATGGTCTCGCCTCTGAAATGAGACATGTTTAGTCGAAATCATTTTCCTTTGTCATATACTCTCAGAGAATTAAATTTCTTTTCATGAGAGCACGGAGCTTAATGGTGATTATCTGCTGTGTCAATCTCCCTGTGAGCTCTACGAGAGGAGTGGCCATCTCTCTTTTTATTTTAACTGCATTGCCATAGTGGGTGTTCAGTCATTTTCTGTTGAATGGAAGAGTGAAGGATTTTTGTGAGGACTATGTGAAACAGCTTACATGTTGGATTCTAGGAACCTTCTTTACCTGTCTCCCCCATCAAACACACTGGAAAAGTTGTAGTTACAGTCTTGCTTCTGTATTTGTAGAAAAAGATTTAGTTAGTAGATCTGTTGTAAATGTATAGAGAAACTGAAAATCCAAAGATCAGATAGGGTATCTTCATGTTCATCAAATCTGCTTATTTAGTCAAAACATTGATTCCTAACCAATTATTTGGGGGTCATGTACTTGCAAATTTAGATTATGGCTAAGTATTATGACCACAGAGATCTGCTGGTTTATTTTGTTGTGACTAGTAGTCCTATTTCTATAGTGAGGATGAACTGATTACCAACAATTTAGATGGATTGCATACATTTTCAAATATCTGTTTATGCCAAATTTGAGCCCAGTTATTGCATTCCAGATAAGAATTGTGTCTGAGCAGGCAGTAAAAAGTGACGACTGGCAGGAAGTTTATTTTATTTTACCCAGTCAACTCAGTATTTCAGCTGTATGTGATTTTCCATCCAAATTATGTAGTTGATTGCTTCAATTTTTTTACTTTCTTCTGCATATCTAGACACATCATTAGAACTGACAAAGAAGATGAAAGAATTTAAGTGGCGTGCCTATCTCTACAGCACAGGGCCTTATGAGAAGGATAATCCTTGGAATTACTCCTTTCTAAAACAATTCATATAAAACAGGCCATACTATTTATTTGTACAGGGAACACTGTTTAGCTCACCAATAAGTTGATATGGAGTGGATAGAAAAAATTCAGTTGTATACTATTTTTATAGCAAACTGATTTTACTATAAAATTCCAATACCCTTTCAAGGAGTCCTTTAATTTTGTGTGTGTTTTTGAAGAGTTATCTAGCTATAACGATTCAAGCGTTTTAATGGCTGTTCCATGACTTGATCCCCAAAATCAACGGTGGATGGTGGAAAAATCTAACAGTGGATGGTGGACTGTCACTGTTTTCATCCAGAGTAGTCTTCTTATTGTTATTTTCTTACCTTCCCATGCACTCTGCTCTTCCTGAGCCTATTACTCTCAGCTGTACTTTCTTTATTTAAAAAATATTTATTTATTGACTGCTGGGTCTTCATTGCTGTGCGAGGGGGCTACTCTCTAGTTGCAGTGCACTGGCTTCTCATTGCACTGGATTTTCTTACAGAGAATGGGTTCTAAGATGAGCGGGCTTCAGTAGTTGTGGCTCACGGGCCAGTTGCTCTGCAGCACATGAAATCGTCCAGGACCAGGGATCCAACCCGTGTCTCCTGCATTGACAGGCAGATTCTTTACCACTGGACCACCAGGGAAGTTCTCAGCCATACTGTCTTAATGATTGGAAGTGAGGATTAAATTGAAAACATACAAACCAAACAAAAAAACCTTGTGAATAATTATTTTATGCATAAACCTAATAAGAATGCAAAATATTGGTTGTAGCTGACACAAAAATACTGGGGGTTTGCCACAAATTCCATTTTAATTTCTACATAGTTGATGTAAATAGAGAAGGAAAAATCTCTTCTTCTACCCATCTCGGGTTCTCCAGCTAAGACTTATAATTAAACTGACCAAAGGCAGATTAGCCAGGGAAAGACACACAGATGTTTATTAACATGGGTACCATGCATGTATCACATGCAGTACTAGAGATGAGGAACTTGCAGGTTTTGGTAGCATTTTAGCAGAGGAACTAAACATTTTTAGAGAAGTGACAAGACAAAGGAGAAAGGCCTTGAGTTTCTAGGGACAGCATATTGTGGAACAGCAAATACATGAGAAACTAATGGAAGCCAAGACCAGTTAGCAAAGTTTGTTACGTAGATTCAGATTGAAACCTGAAGGAGATAACTTCCTTCACAAAAAGCAGTAGACACTGTATGAAGAATAATGATTCCTTATTTTCTGTCTTCTCCATGATAAAAAACATATTAATTCTATAGAAGGTGGGATGCAAGTAAAAGTTCTTGGAGAATAACATCCTCTCAGTTCAGTTCAGTCGCTCAGTTGTGTCTGACTCTTTGTGACCACATAGACTGCAGCACGCCAGGCTTCCTTGTCCATCACCATCTCCTGGAGCTTACTCAAGCTCATGTCCATCGAGTCGGTGATGCCATCCAACCATCTCATCCTTTGTTGTCCCCTTCTCCTCCCGCCTTCAGCCTTTCTCAGCATCAGGGTCTTTTCCAGTGAGTCAGTTCTTTGTATCAGGTAGCCAAAGCATTAGAGCTTCAGCTTCAACATCAGTCCTTCCAATGAATATTCAGGACTGATTTCCTTTGGGGTTGACTGGTTTGATCTTTTTGCAGTTCAAGGGACTCGCAAGTGTCTTCTCCAACACCACTGTTCAAAAGCATCAATTCTTGGGCGCTCAGCTCTCTTCATGGTCCAACTCTCACACCCATACATGGCTACTGGAAAAACCATAGCTTTGACTATATGGACCTTTGTTAGTAAAGTAATGTCTCTGCCTTTTAATATGCTGTCTAGGTTTGTCACAGCTTTCCTTCCAAGGAGCAAGTGTCTTTAATTTCATGGCTGCAGTCACCATCTGCAATGATTTTGGAGCCCAAGAAAATAAAGTCTGTCACTGTTTCCATTGTTTCCCAATCTATTTGCCATGAAGTGATGGGACCAGATACCATGATCTTCATTTTTTAAATGTTGAGTTTTAAGCCAGCTTTTTCACACTCCTCTTTGACTTTCATCAAGAGACTCTTTAGTTTCTTTTTGCTTTCTGCCATAAGGGTGGTGTCATCTGTGTATCTGAGGTTATTGATATTTCTTCCTGCAATCTTGATTTCAGCTTGTGCTTCATCCAGCCTGGCATTTCACATGATGTACTCTGCATATAAGTTAAATAAGTAGGATGACAATACACAGCCTTGATGTACTCCTTTCCCAATTTGGAACCAGTCCATTGTTCCATGTCCGGTTCTAATTGTTGCTTCTTGACCTGCATATAGATTTCTCAGGAGGCATATCAGGTGGTCTGGTATTCCTATCTGTTTAAGAATTTTCCACAATTTGTTGTGAGCCATACAGTCAAAGGCTTTACTGTAGTCAATGAAGCAGAAATAGATGTTTTTGTGGAATTTTCTTGCTTTTTCTGTGATCCAACAGGTGTTGGCAATTTGATCTCTGGTTCCTCTGCCTTTTCTAAATCTAACTTGAACATCTGGAAGTTCTTGGTTCGTGTACTGTTAAAGCCTAGCTTGGAGAATTTTGAGCATTACTTTGCTAGCATGTGAGATGAGTGCAATTGTATGGTAGTTTGAACATTCTTTGGCATTGCCTTTCTTTGGGATTGGAATGAAAACTGACCTTTTCCAGTCCTGTGGCCACTGCTGAGTTTTCCAAATTTGCTGGCATATTGAGGGCAGCACTTTCACAGGATCATCTTTGAGAATTTGAAATAGCTCAACTGGAATTCCATCACCTCCACTAGCTGTGTTCATAGCAATGCTTCCTAAGGCCCAGTTGACTTCACATTCCATGTCTGGCCCTAGGTGAGTGATCACACCATTGTGGTTATCTGGGTCATGAAGATCTTTTTTGTATAGTTCTTCTGTGTATTCTTGCCACCTCTTCTTAATATCTTCTGCTTCTGTTTGATCTATGTCATTTCTGCCCTTTATTGTACCCATTTTGGGGCACAAGATGAAATGTTCATACCAAGGGATGAAATGGCCCCTTGGTATCTCTAATTTTCTTGAAGATATCTCTAGTCTTCCCATTCTATTGCTTTCCTCTATTTCTTTGTATTGATCACTGAAGAAGGCTTTCTTATTGCTCCTTGCTATTCTTTGGAACTCTGCATTCAGATGAGTATATCTTTCCTTTTTTCCTTTGCCTTTAACCTCTCTTCTTTTCTCAGCTATTTGTGCGGCCTCCTCAGACAACCATTTTGCCTTTTCGCATTTCTTCTTCTTGGGGATGGTTTTGATCACTGCACTCTGTACAATGTTGTGAACCTCCATCCATAGTTTTTCAGGCACTCTATCTATCAGATCTAATCTGTTGAATCTATTTGTCCCTTCCACTGTATAATCATAAGGGATTTGATTTAGGTCATAATAACGTCCTCAAGAATGTTTAAATACAGTGGAACTGGTCAAGACGGAAATTTCCATAACTTCCTTTTTGATTGTTCAGAGAAGGCTTCTAAGCACTAGGAAAACAGTGGTAAGTGAGGCAGTCATGTCACTCTGTTCTGGTTTTGGGCTGGGGTATTTTTTGTGGGGCCAGTGCAAGTGGCAGAGATGCCCCCTCTGACCTTCATTCTTTTATGTTCAGACTTAATAATATAAAGGCCTGTCTGGGAGGTTTCTGTTCTATACACATCCCGTTATTTCTGCCCTATCAAATGTTAAGGTGGTATTTTATGCTGGCTCATGTCTAAACTTTTTTTTTTTTTCTTCAGATTTCAAGTTTGAATGTTTGTGATCTCTCGTCAAAGGAAACTAGGCTGCTGCTCTTTTTGGGGTCACACAAGGACGTGGGCAGCACTTTGGCTACAAGTCATCCACAATAGCCAGAAAGATGGAGCCAAAAGACAAAACCATATTTGAAGAAGACATCTAGTATCGAAACTAGATTTGCCAATTTGGTTGTCAGAGGAGTGGGATGGTGGTGGGGGACAAATGTGGGGAACTTTCTAGAGTTCTGTATCTAGAAGAAAAACATAAATCAGAAATGAGATGACAGAGGTCAAGACATGGGTCATAAGTAGAGTTGGGTGTTGACTGTATGATGTATGTGTGTGTCATTTGGGTCAGAAGGCACAGGGTTTGGTTTGGTATTAACATGTACACACTACTGTATATAAAATGGGTAAACAAGGACCTACTGTATAGCACAGGAAACTATTTAATATCTTATAATAACCTTTAGTGGAAAAGAATCTGAAAGAGTATACGCACATATGTGCGCGCACACACCCACACACATGATGGTGATGGTTTAGTTGTTAAGTTGTTATGCTACTTAACAACTGACTCATGCTACCCCATAGACTGTTGCCCTCCCTGCTCCTCTGTCCATGGAATTTTCCAAGCAAGAATACTTGAGTGGGTTGCCATTTCCTTGCGTATTCTTTACCTTTGAGCCACCAGGGAAGCCTTATATATATCAAGTGTCTAATCAAGAAACTTGCTCAGTCATGTCCGACTCTTTGTGACCCCATGGACTGTAGCCTACCAGGCTTCTCTGTCCATGGGATTTTCCAGGCAAGAATACTGGAGTGGGTTACCATTTCCTTCTCCAGGGGATCTTCCTGACCCAGGGATCGAACCCGGGTCTCCCGCATTGGAGGCAGGCGCTTTAACCTCTGAGCCACCAGGGAAGTTATATATACACTTTGGCCACTGATGCAAAGAACCAACTCATTGGAAGAGACCCTGATGCTGGGAAAGATTGAAAGCAATAGGAGAAGAGGGGCAGCAGAGGATGAGGTAGTTATCTCTGACTCAATGAACGTGAATTTCAGCAAACTCTGGGAGACAGTGAAGAACTGGGAAATCTGGCATGCTACAGTTTGTGTATTGCAAAGAGTCGGACATGACTTAGCTACTGAACACACACACACACACACACACAGGTAACTGAATCACTTTGCTGTACACCTGAAACTAATACAACATTGTAAGTTAACTACAGTTGAATAAAATAATGAGTAAAAAATAATGAAAAGGAGGTGCATCGTTTAAGGACCTGAATAAAGGATTTGAGGGGCTTCCCAGGTGGCACTAGTGCTAAAGAAACCATCTGCCAGTGCAGGAGGCACAAGAACCTCGGGTTTGATCCCTGGTCAGGAAGATCCCCTGGAGGAGGGATGGCAACCCACCCCAGTATTCTTGCCTGGAGAATCGCGTGTGCAGAGGAGCCTGGTGGGCTACAGTCCATAGGATTGCAAAGAGCTGGTCACCACTGAAGCGACATAGCACCTGCACACAAGGGATTTAAAGCATGTGTCAAATTTTATACCTGCTGAGTAACTGAAGCTATTTGTCCTAATCTAGTGATGAACTTAGTTCCTTCTGTGTCTCCTACTTTTGAAAATTTGCCAGTCAGGATATGACTTTGTTTTAAAAGAAGGAATCTTCTCTTAAATATGCAGTTCCATTTATCATAATAGAAGAAACAGACTGGAAATGAGAAAGAGAATAAGAAAAAAGGGGGGGATATAAGTGACAAATATTAAAATACATGCATTATAAAATGTGTCATAAAAATATAAAACATGTATTGGGAGAATATCCCCCAGATAACTAAAGTGACTTAAGTACATTTATAGTGTTTGTGGTACTTAAAAGACAGGAATTAAATTTCTACTACTTTAATCTGGAGGAAGGACTAGATAAAATTCAGTGTCTTTCAGCATGTATAAAATTTTGAAAGGTATAGGTGATAAATATAAAAAAGGAATTTCTTCCCCAATTAGTTTTGATTTCAGTTCAACAGGACGTGAGTGGAATACTCAGTTTCACATGGCACACCATCCTGGGCTTTGTTTTCTGCAAAGAATAAGGTGAAATTACAGGAAAGCCTCAGCTCTTGTATCACACCATCATATTGTTCCTCCGCAGACTTGTCAACATGAAGAGAGTCTATGTTATGGCTGATGGTTATGTTTGAGCCATGTATTAATACAGTGTTTCTCAGAACGGAGACATACATGGAGGCTTTTTAGTGGAAAAAATTCCAATCCTTTCAATGTTGAAAAAATATTTTTATCATAATGTTACTTGAAATGTGTAGATATGCAAGGATTATTATACAATATGGGGAATATAGCCAGTATTTTGTAATAACTATAAATGCAGTGTATCCTTTAAAAACTTTATAAAAATGTGTAAGTGTGACACTATCATATTCTCTTTCTACTCAGCTATTAAAACAAGTAAAAAACCACAATAAATTTACAAATTAAATAAAACCAATACATTAAAACCATCAAATGCAAATTAGCACGATTGATTTCATGTGGTGGATAATGTTGTATTACTGAAATTAAATTGCCTGTTGCAACAGGAACTTTCAACCTCAGGTGCATAGATCTTGGCTGAGGAATGCCCTACAATAATGCTGGGACCCTCTTTATGTCATCCTAAGGAGGAGTGTGGTCTAGTGGATACCATGTGGGATTTCAGTTCAGTCAGTTCAGTCGCTCAGTCGTGTCCGACCCTTTGCGACCCCATGAATCGCAGCACGCCAGCCCTTCCTGTCCATCACCATCTCCCAGAGTTCACTCAAACTCACGGCCAGCGAGTCCGTGATGCCATCCAGCCATCTCATCCTCGGTCGTCCCCTTCTCCTCCTGCCCCCAATCCCTCCCAGCATCAAACTCTTTTCCAATGAGTCAACTCTTCGCATGAGGTGGCCAAAGTACTGGAGCTTCAGCTTTAGCATCATTCCTTCCAAAGAAATCCCGGGGCTGATCTCCTTCAGAATGGACTGGTTGGATCTCCTTACAGTCCAAGGGACTCTCAAGAGTCTTCTCCAACACCACAGTTCAAAAGCATCAATTCTTCAGTGCTCTGCCTTCTTCACAGCCCAACTCTCACATCCATACATGACCACTGGAAAAACCATAGCCTTGTCTAGACAGACCTTAGTCGGCAAGGTAATGTCTCTGCTTTTGAATATGCTATCTAGGTTGGTCATAACTTTTCTTCCAAGGAGTAAGCGACCTTAGACAAGTTAATTTTTAAGCCTTATTTTTCTCATCTGTAAAATGGGTGGGTGGATGTTTTGAGGATTAGTGAGATCATTTAGGACATCTGGCACATAGAAGGCATTCTATAACTATTAGTTCCTTCCGTCTTCCTCATTAATCCACAATCTTGGATTTCCAAAAAGAACTGCAGCTATCAGACTATACTAAAAACCAACTAGCTAAGACTTAATTTGGAGTCACAATACTAAAAGCTCAGCACCACCCCCTACGTTTTTTTCCACTATGGTTCCTTATGCTTTCTCCCTCCATTCATATGTTCTTCTAGACAGTATCACATGTCCCAGTTGAACTCAGAATTTAAGGTCCAGATCAAATGCAGCCAAGGTAGCTTTTCTAAATTCTTGAGTAGAGTGAATCACTCCCTTCTTGTAACGTCCAAGGCACTTAGTTTGTACCTCTCGTGAGTTCCTCAGATTTGTAAAGCGGCTGGGTATGACTGACACAGCGGTGGAGCCTTGAGGATGGGCCCGGAGGACAGCTTTCCCATGACACAGCCCAGTCAAGCACTGCTGGGAAATGACTTCAGATGACCTGCCCCACTGAAGCAGTCACGGCGAGGCCCCTCAACACTCCAGGGAGGTCGGCTGCATCAGTTCCGCGGATTACTGACCTCCCATTAGCCCTTTCAGCCAGTCATGCACAGTGCGCAATCCTGTCAACAGCTTCATTTGTATCTTTTTCAAACTGGAATATAGTTTTGCTTTATCATGTTGTGTTAGTTTCTGCTAAACAGCATAGTGAACATGAGTGAGTGCTAAGTCACTTTAGTTGTGTCTGACTCTTTGTGGCCCTATGGACTATAACCCACCACGCTCCTCTGTCCATGGGATTCTCCAGGCAAGAATATTGGAGTGGGTTGCCATTTCCTTCTCCTGGGGATCTTCCCGACCCAGGGATTGAACCCATGTCTTTTACGTTTCCTCCATTGGCAGGCAGGTTCTTTACCACTAGCGCCATCTGGGAAGCCTTTGTATACACATATCCCGTCTTTTTTGGATTTCCTTCCCATTTAGGTCACCACAGGGCACTGAGTAGAGTTCCCTGTGCTGTATAGTCGGTTCTCATTAGTTATTTTATACATAGTAGTAGTGTATACATGTCAATCCCAGTCTCCCAATCCATCCCCACCCCCCCATGTCCATACATTTGTTCTCTACATCTGTGTCTCTATTTCTGCTTTGCAGATAAGTTCATCTCTACCATCTTTCTAGATTCCACATATGTGTATTAATATATGATATTTGTTTTTCTCTTTCTGACTTCACTCTGTGTGGCAGTCTCTAGGTCCCTCTATGTTTCTGCAAATGGCACAGTTTCTTTCCTTTTTCTGGCTGAGTAATATTCCACTGTATATGCGTACCACATCTTCTTTATCCATTCCTCTGGTGATGGACATTTGGGGTGCTTCCATGTCCTGGGGCAGCCTCATTTCTTTAGAAGAAAGGAAGTGGTAACTCAGTGTGTGGTGAGGTGGGGCTCAGGTCATGAAACTTCAGTTGTAAGAAAGCTGCTCTCCTGGCAAGGAGACACTGCTCAGTGGCTGAACTGCTGCCGATCTGGACAGGAAGCTGAGTCAGCTTGTGGATTAGCCTCTGAGGAAGAGGTGGTGAGGGAGATTCATACACTAGAGTCCCAGGAGGGATGGAAGAGACCAGAAAATGAGGCCAGTGCATAAAGCAGACTCAGCCACAGGGGAGGGGAGATCTGCTGAAGAAGGGACGCTGTCAGGACAAAGATGTGATTTCTGCTGCCTTTGGTGAGGACAACTGAACAGAGGTAGTCAAATGTACACCAAAAAAAGGTCCAAGGAAACCCATGTTTGGAGTAGAATGGACCACTCCCCAGGCAGAAGCCCTGCCCCTGGTTCATCTTAATATCTGAAAACCCGGTAGTGACTGAGAATAAACGTTTCTCTCTGTGAGGGATGTGTGCAACAGTGTAGCATTCCTCAACCTGACCAGGGGAGGTTTTTAAAAAAATCCAGATTTCTAGGCTACATCTCAGACAGACCTGCAGGGTCAGAATCATCAGGGAAAAGGCTGATCTGGAGTTTAGAATTTTTTTTTCCTAAAAAAATCCCTTCTCTGGGGATTCTTAAAATCAGTCCGGTTTAGGATGCCCTGTTGTGCCTGGAAGGGCTCACAGCTGGAAATCAGAAAGTCTGAGTCTGAATCAGGGCTTCAGTGCTTACTCATTGAGGGGTGCTGTGTGAGCAGCATAACCTCTAGGAACCTCAGTTTCCTCAAATGCAAAAAGGGCATCCTTTTCCTTCCTACCTCACTGCCTTGTGAGGCTCAAATGCCTTTATGTGTATGATACTGCAGAGTAAATTCAGCCTGTTTTCCCCCAACTATCAATAAATAATAATATATTACAAAAATTTCTCATTGATTTGCAACGATTTTGGAAGAAGTATACATTTAGGTAAAGTCAATTACAGGATGACAGCAGAAGCCTTGTCTTTATCTGGCTTGCTCATCCCTCCCTGCAGCATGTGTTGGGGGAGCCAGTTATGTTTCTTTGGGAGATGTTGGGTTATCGTTGCTGCTTTCATTGCCTTCTCGGGGGGTTGTGAAACATGTCAGGTCAGCCCCAGACTCCGAGGAGAATAGCTGTGTTTGTCTTCCTCTGAAGGTGGGATGGGAGCAGACTCTGGGATGCAGACTGGAGTGGGACCACAGGGTGGTCAGCTGTGTGTCATCCAGAAGCAAGAAGGGAAGATGATGATCAGAAAATTGAGCATATAGGTTTGTATGTGAGTATACTACTCATACACACACATATATGTAGACATATACATATATAACTATACACATAAATGGGGTTTCCAGAGGTAAAGAATCCACCTGCCAATGCAGGAGACATGGGTTTGATCCCTGAGTCAGGAAGATCCCCTGGAGAAGGAAATGGCAACCCACTCCAGTATTCTTGCCTGGGAAATTCCATGGACAGAGGAGCCTGGTGGGCTACAGCCCGTGGTGTCATGAAGGGTCAGACACGACTGAGCGCTCATGCACACACACATACACATGAATATATATAGGTATTAAAAAAGTAAAATTGGGATTAAAAAAACTCATTTGTTTTTTAGTAAATACAGCTATGATAGCTTTTCAGCTTAATAAATACAGACTCATAACCTTATTTTTAATGGCTGGCTACTAATACTTATATTAATGGATATGGTGTAACTTACTTAACCAATCTCTATTTGTAAGTAATTGGAATGTTTTCCAAATGTTTGCTAACATAAATGTTGTCTCATGCATATATCTTTGGTTACTTGTCAGATATTTCCTTAGGAGAAATACCTAGAAGTTGAACTGCTGGGTCAAAGATTACACACTTTTAAAAGAGAGTTTCGATCTATTATTTCAAGTGGCTTTCCAGAAAATTTGTATCAATTTATATTCACGCCAATACCATCTATGTGTCTACCCTCAAGGAAACCACAGTCTTCCTTTTTATACTTTGGGATATTAACTCTTGGTCTACCTTTTATATTTGGAAGTATTTTCTGGTGTTTTAAACTGTCTTTTTCTCTGATTAGACTATGTAAATCCTTGATGTTTGCTGAGACTTCATAGTGTACTTCACAGTTTGAAAAGAGATTAAAGACTGTCCCTTTCACTTTGATCAAACATTAGTAGAGAGCTATGACTCCTAGTTAAGAAGAGCTCAACGTATTTAAGAGGCAAATATTGATATAAGATCTTGGACTTGTTGCATTGCCTCTTGAAAGTTTCAAATAGTCCAAATGACCAAGTTTTTATATGATTTAGAATAGAACTATCAGCTAATACATGTATTAGAACTCCAGGTAATACATTTTTTTCATGAACAAGGTGCTGTTTAGAGGATTAGAGCTTTGTGGCTAATTAATCCATTACACATCTTTATGATAAAGTTTTTTTATAATTTAGTTAATTTATATAGTAGAATTTGGGCTTCACAAGTGCTGCTAGTGGTAAAGAACCCTCTGCCAATGCAGGAGACTTAAGAGATGTGGGTTTGATCCTGGGGTTGGGAAGATTCCCTGGAGAAGGAAATGGCAACCCACTCCAGTATTCTTGCCTGGAAAATCCCTTGGACAGAGGAGCCTGGTGGGCTACAGTCCATAGTATCACAGAGTCGGACACAACTGAAGCAACTTAGCATATGCACTCAGGCATAGTAGAAATAATCGTTTAAATTCTACGTTGTAAACCCATGCAAAAATTTCCCCTTTCCTGGCTTTAGGAAACATTCTTTTGGGTGACTTTTACCACCTCAAGTATTTTGGGTTTCTTGTGTGTAACAGCTAAATGTACAGTGGTTGTCCCTGTTCTTGGGCCAATATGGGAGACAAAACACATAGAAAAAGAATGCGAAACAAGGTAAGATACATGTGTGATGATAGACGCTGAGAGAGGAAAAGAACAAAGAGACTTACAGATTGAAGGGTCTTGGTAAGAGCCTGACTGAGGATTAAGTAAATGAGTGAGAGGAAGGAATAACTGAACTCCATACTGAGGGAGAGGATGAGTGTCTCCTGAATTTATGATCCAAATTCCAGGAAGAGGCATCCTTGAGAAAACTTTGTGAGAAGAGTGAGAAAACAGGGAGCCTGGATAGGGCCGTGTGGGGTGCTGTGTGTAGACTCTCTGTGGGCAGCCCTTTGACAGCGCTTGGGTTCCTTCCGTAGTTGTTCCCTGGATGAACAGCTATACTTGGTGTCTGTCCTTTGTGGTCTCTTATCCCAGATCTCCAGGAATTTGCTCTTCAGGCCCAGTTGAGGAAAGCCTTTTTAGATTGTGTGAGACCCAGACAGTCAGCCAGACAATCAGGAAAGATGTTCTTTTTATTCTGGTAAGCCTTTGCACTTAGAACGGTGATTTACACAGGTGTGGTGTAAATTGTTCTCTGAACCAGTAAACTAAGAAAGGATTATTGTTTTCTGTTCATTGGTGATGGGTTATGTTACTTTAGAAAAATGGAATGATTTTCAAGGACTATAAAATTATCTGAACCCACAGGGACAAAGAGGTATCTGATTTATAGCCAAACTCTGAATGAAAGTTTACTTTTTACATCACATAATATAAAAGAATACTGATTCTTCAGATACTTATCGCTTGAAGTGTAACTTCTATTGCAGTTATCCAGAAATTCAGGAAAATAATAGCATCTTGGTGTTCGATGTTACTTTAGTTTAAAGAATTCAAAGACTTTTATTTTTCAGTTTTATTTTGATAAATATACAGTTTTAGAATATTCATTTTATTTGATAATGCACATTAGAATTTTATAAAATATGCAATTAAAATATCTGCACTTTTAAAATAATGGTCTTGAAAGGTAAACTTGACTTTGTATCATTAAGTGAAATCAATAGACATGCTGTTATACCATCACTTCAAATTGGCTGGATAATCCTGGATTTTATGATGTTGCTGCTGCTAAGTCGCTTCAGTCGGGTCCGACTCTGTGTGACCCCATAGACGGCAGCCCACCAGGCTCCCCTGTCCCTGGGATTCTCCAGGCAAGAACACTGGAGTGGGTTGCCATTTCCTTCTCCAATGCATGAAAGTGAAAAGTGAAAGTGAAGTCGCTCAGTCGTGTCCGACTCCCAGCGGCCTCATGGACTGCAGCCTACCAGGCTCCTCCATCCATGGGATTTGCCAGGCAAGAGTACTGGAGTGGGTTGCCATTGCCTTCTCCTTTATGATGTTAGGTGAGTAAGAAACGTTTTCTATGAGATAAAATAACTATGGCTCAATCAAGCGTAGTTTAAATAAAGAATATAAGCAACAAAAAGATAATAAGAGCATTTATATCATTAATAATTGAGGAATTTTTGAAGTAATTTCTCAAGTGAATTGCTTAACCTGTTATGAAGGTGAATTAAGTTGGATGAAAACTTGGTAAAGTTGTTTGCCTGGATAAAATGGTTATTAATAAACATAAAATTGGAGAACAGTTATTTAAACTACTCTTGATTGAGCCATAGTTATTTTATTTCATAGAAAACGTTTTTGTTTCCTTCCTTTTATCTCTTGCTGAAAGAGTGCTGGAAACCATTTGGGAGTGTTCATTTGAAGTAAAATGTTGTTGTTCAGTCACTCAGTTGTGTCCAGCTATTTGTGATCCCATGGACTATAGCACACCAGGCTTCCCTGTTCTTCACCATCTCTTGGGCTTTGCTCAAACTCATGTCCATTGAGTCCATGATGCCATCCAACCCTCTCATCCTCTGTTGCTGCCTTCTTCTCGTGCCCTCAATCTTTCCCAGCATCTGTGTTTTTTCCAGTGAGTTGGCTGTTTGCATCAGGTGGCCAAAATTTTGGAGCTTCAGCTTCAGCATCAATCCTTCTAATGAATATTCAGGACTGATTTCCTTTAGGGTTGACTGTTTTGATCTCTTTGCATTCCAGGGATTCTCAAGAGTCTTCTCCAGAACCACAGTTCGAAGGCATCAGTTTTTCAGCACTCAGCCTTTTTATTGTCCAGCTTTCACATCTGTACATGACTATTGGCAAAACCATAGCTTTGACTATATGGACTTTTGTAGGCAAAAAATTTTCTCTGTTTTTTAATACACTGTCTAGGTTTGTCCTTGCTTTTCTTCCATGGAGCAAGTGCATTTTAATTTTGGCTACAGTCACCATCTGCAGTGATTTTGGAGCCCAAGAAAATAAAGTCTGTCACTGTTTCCATTGTTCCCCCATGTATTTGCCATGAAGTGATGGGATCAGATGCCATGATCTTCATTTTTTGACTGTTGAGTTTTAAGCCAGCTTTTTTCACTCTCCTTTTTCACACACATCAAGTGGCTGTTTATTTCCTCTTTACTTTCTGTCATTATTCAGTGGTATCATCTGTATATCTGAGATTGTTGATATTTCTCCTGGTAATCTTGATTCCAGCTTGTGATTCATCCAGCCCAGCATTTTGCATGATGTACTGTACATATAAGTTAAATAAGCAGGGTGATAATATACAGCCTTGATGGACTCCTTTCCCAATTTGGAACTAGTCGTTTTTCCATGTCTGGTTCTAACTGTTACTTCTTGAATTGCATAGAGGTTTCTCAGGAGATAGGTAAGGTGGTTTGGTATTCCCATCTCTTTAGGAGTTTTCCACAGATTGTTGTGATACACATAGCCAAAGGCTTTAGCCTAGTCAATGAAAGCAGAAATAGATGTTTTTTGGAATTCCCTTCCTTTTTCTATAATCCAATGGATATTGGCAGTTTGATCTCTGGTCAAATAAATATATTGTTTAGTTTCACGGTTTTTAATTATCTTTTTAAAAATGTGGTTACTAAAACATCTAAGATTGTTTATTGGGCTTGAATTATATCTCTGTTGAACGGTGCTGACCCAAGGTAACTCCTTTAGTGCATAAATTTCCTCTTCAGTAAAATAAGACAGATAATTTCTATGGCATGTCCCTTTTATATTGCTTCAATATAAAGGTATTTTAAAAGGCTGGAAACAAATTTGCATTCATTTATTCATTCATCAAAGTATGTCATATATTTACTGTATCCCAGAAATTAAACTAGACACTCCTGAATAATCCCCAGTCCTTGTCTTTGCCAACTTATAGACAGAGAGACTTAAAAGGTGATTTGTTTGGTAAGCATATGAAACTACTTAAACCTGAGAAAATTTCATGGGGAAATCCTCTTGCGGCCTAAGTCTCAGAGATGTATTAATAATGAATCACGTCTCTACAAAAAGTAAACCCAGCACCAAAAATATCTGAAAATTCACCTCCAGAAGATGTTAGTGTCACGTTTCCGTTCTGATTTTTTTCCCACTTACATGCTGTGCTACCTTGTTAAGCCCCTGAACTTTATGGGCGTCACCATCTCCTCCTCGATAAACTGGATTTACCTTATGAGATTGCTCTGAGGATCAAAGAAGACAATATGTGTGAAAAAATAATATAAGTGTGAAGGATAATTATAGTTATTATTAGAAACAATTATGACCATTAAGTTAAAATGGAAGTGCTGAGAATAGAGCAGTTTGGGGACCCACAAACAATTTTTAGTTTATATAAATTCTCACAGGACTGGAAGAGACCATAAAGAAGTTTCTTTGTGCTTTCTTTAAATAAAGATGCATAAATCAAAGCTTAGTACATGATATTAAGATCTAACCCTTCATATGCTTCCAAATCTTTTTTAAAATTGCCTTCAAGAATGAAATGAACAGAAGGCTCTCAGGAGGAAACTGCTTCAGGGCTGCATTTTTGATTAAAGGTCTGGCCTAAGGCCTTATTCTTTGTAGGAATCTAAATGAAAGAAAAGAAGAAGAAAAGAAAGGCAGTGCTCCTTGTTAACTCTGGTGGCCTTTTGATAAATTTTAATTCTGTCTCTTCACCTATCCTTATAAAGATAATAACATCCTTGGCTATATCACTGGATTACAAAAGGAGAGATGTAAATGACTAGTCTGGGTTTCCCAGGTGTGTTAGTCACTTAGTCGTGTCTGACTCTTTGCAACCCCGTGGACTGTAGCCTGCCAGGCTTCTCTGTCCTTGGGGTTTTCCAGGCTAGAACACTGGAGTGGGTTGCTATTTCCTGCTCTAGGGGATCTTCCTAACCCAGGGATTGAACCCAGGTCTCCTGTGTTTCCTGCATTGCAGGCAGATTCTTTACTGAGTCAGGATTCCCAGGTGGCTCAGTAGTAAAGAATCTGCCTGCCAAAACAGGAGAGTCAAGAGTTGAAAGGAAGATCCCCGGAAGGAGAAAATGGCAACCCACTCCAGTATTCTTGCCTGGAAAATTCCCTGGTCAGAGGAGCCTGGCTGGCTACACAGTCCATGGGGCTGCAAAGAGTTGGACACAACTGGGTGACTGAGCGCACCCACACCCACTGGAACATTTAAGCTAAGCGATTATTTTACAGATAATACATTTTAGTTAGCTTAACCCATAGTCACCAGATAGTAGAGAAGTTTTGCAAGGATATAAAATGGGTTTTCTGCACCTTCTATTTAATCGTAAAGTGTTGGTTTTGTTTAGTGTAAAGATTAGAAGGAATAGAGGAGGAGGGAAGGGGATGGCAGGGAAGGAAGTATCACCTTTGGTTGATGTGGCTTCTAAATCCAACTTTCACTATCTAATTTTAGTCCTATTAAATTCCTATAAAAGCAACTTTTAAATAATATATGTGACTGATACTAATATTGCAGTCTTTTATTTTCCCTCTTTTTTCCGTGGGGGAGGAGGGGAGCTTTGGAACTGGCTGAGCACTCATCAATCTGGGCAGCTGACCCTGGAATTATAAAGAATTCACTTGAGTATTGCCAGGGTTTTAGTATATAGGGTGATGAGCTTGTGACTGTTCTTTAGTAGTGCCCCAGTGACAGCCGTCTTCATAAGAGAATAGGCTTTTGGTCAAATGATTCAATTATAGATTTGATGTTGATAACCAATGGAGGCCTTCTGGTAGTTAATATGATAGAAGTTGTTTTTTGGGAAATGATTGTGTGTGTGACTCTGATTTTTAATTCATGAATGAGGCTTGTAGGGCCCCTCTGCGGCAGCTTATGATCCGCCGCAGGCTGTCCAGGAGCGTTCTGAAGTACCAAATACTCACCCTTTTGTTGTTTTACTCTCAGACAATAACCACGAGGCTATGCTCCTTCACTCCATCCCAGAAGTGCAGCTGCTGATTGGGAAACATGTCTGCTGTTTCGTTGAAGGTCATTCTATGTTCCTACATTGTGTTTGACATTAAGGGGAATATTATTGTTCTGTCCATGGTATAAGAGAAATGCAAGGTGTTTAAACTTCATCCTCCGCTGACCCCACCTTAGTTACTCTTACTTATTCATAAGAAGGTGGCAAGACCCTTAAAACAGAAAGATTTTCAGGAGAAAAAAGAAACATTATCCTCTTACTGTACTAGAGAATGAAGGAAAATGGAAGGATCAACTTGAAGATCCTTTCTTTGCTCTTTTAGATCTCGTCAGTTCTTTAGAACCCATCTGCTGTCGTCTCCCCCACCCCACTGGCATTTTCCTTGGCTTCCCCACTCAGGTGTGTCTCCTCTCCTCTGATACTCACAGCATTCAGTTCTAGGGATTCATCAGGCATAGGGGCCACAGTAGATCCTCATTATTCCTGGGCTCTGTATTTTCAAACTTACCAACTCAGCAGTGTCAGTACTGGCAGCATTTTTTGCAGTCATCTGTGAACATGAGCAGAATGGTAAGTAAGTAAGCATTAGTCGCTCAGTGGTACCTGACTCTTTGTGACCCCATGGACTAGAGCCCACCAGGCTCCTCGTCCATGAGAGTTTCCAGGCAAGGATACTGGAGTGGGTTGCCATTTCCTTCTCCAGGGGATCTTCCTGACTCAGGGATTGAACCCAGGTCTCCTGCACTGCAGGCAGATTCTTTACCGACTGAGCTATTTGAGTCTGTCATTGTGCATGTTTGTAGCTGAGACTGAACAAGGAGACACCTCTCCTTCCTGTTTCATCTCTCATACTTTCTGTGCTTTTCACAGTCTATTTAGTACCATGCTCTTTTTTTGCACTTTTGTGCTTTTTTTGCACTTTTGTTTACAGTGTTTAAAATAACCCCCAGTGGAGTGCTGAAGTGCTATCTAGTGTTTTTAAGCTCAAGAAGGCTGTGATGTGCTTTATGGAGAAAATACATGTGTTAGATATGCTTTGTTTAGGCATGGGTGCCATTGGCTGCAAGTTCAATGTTAATGAATCTGCGATATATATTATGTAAGATATCTTTAAACAGAAACACACATAAAACAAAGTTACATATTGATAGTTTGATGAAAATGTTGGGGCTGGAGACTTGTAGAAACCTAACCCTTTATTTCTTCTAGGAGTAGTGGTTCAGTATTTTCTAATTCAGTGATTGCAGTGACTTTATAGGCCATTATTACTGTGAATAACAATAATTAACTGTATATTATTGTTTTCCCCAGGCCTGAAGAATGTAAATCTCAATGTATGCTTATTTAGTGGAATAGTCAATCAGTCAGTTCAGTCGCTCAGTTGTGTCTGGCTCTTTGTGACCCCACGGACTGCAGCACGCCAGGTTTCCCTGTTCATCTCCAACTCCTGGAGCTTGCTCAGACTCACGTCCATCGAGTGGGTGATGACATCCAACCATCTCATCCTCTGTCGTCCCCCTCTCCTCCTGCCTTCAATCTTTCCTAGTGTCAAGGTCTTTTCCAATGAGTTCCAATGAGTTTCAGTTCTTTGCATCAGGTGGCCAAAAGTACTGGAGCTTCAGCTTCAGCATCAGTCCTTCCAATGAATATTCAGGACTGATTTCCTTTAGGATGGACTGGTTTCCTTTAGGATGGACTGGTTTGATCTCCTTGCTGTCCAAGGGACTCTCAAGAGTCTTCTCCAACACCACAGTTCAAAGCATGAATTCTTCAGTGCTTAGCTTTCTATATGGCCCAACTCTCACAACTGTACATGACTACTGGAAAAACCATAGCTTTGACGAGATGGACCTTTGTTGGCAAAGTGATGTCTCTGCTTTTTAATATGCTATCTAGGTTTGTCATAGCTTTTCTTCCAAGGAGCAAGTGCATTTTAATTTTATGGCTGCAGTCACTGTCCACAGTGATTTTGGAGCCCAAGAAAATAAAGTCTGTCACTGTTTCCATTGTTTCCCCATCTACTTACTATGAAGTGATGGGACCAGATGCCATGATCTTTGTCTTTTGAATGTTGAGTTTTAAGCCAGGTTTTTCACTCTCCTCTTTCACTTTCATCAAGAGGCTCTTTAGTTGCTCTTTGCTTTCTGCCATAAGGGTGGTGTCATCTACCTATCTGAGGTTATTGGAATAGTCAGTAGTTTCCAAATATTTGCCAAGTCAATGAAACCTAGGGATGTGGGACAAGGTGCAGAACAGGGAAGAGCCCTGTTAGGCCACAGCCTGGAGATCCATTTGTTAGTTGGAGCAATCACTGCATGTCAGAGTGGCCCTGTGCAACTAGCCAGGTGACTCCTCCCTGGTGAGGCAAGCAGCCAAGCCTTGCCTGGCTACTCAGGGAAGGTACACTGGGTACACTGCACAGACTCTGGGTACTCAGGTAGAAATGAGTCAGGAATGAAGAGGTGGGGCTCTTGGCTGGGTTGTACTGTTATTGAAATGTGTAACTTAGAATAAGTTATCATTCTATCTCAGTTTTCTTAAAAGTAAAATGAGGCCATTGGGCTAGGTTATTGTTTCATGTCCAGTGAATTTGGAATATGAAGAGAGGGAGATGGCACTGGAATGCAATGAAAGCTTAAATCCCACCTCATAGTCTTTCTATAATGCCCAAATGCAGAAATACAGATAATCACAGATGTCTCAGTGTCTGAATTATGCCTTCAACCAAATGCCACTTGTTCTGACAATCCCGTTGATAAGTTCTGTAGAACATGCGTTCCGATCACACCTTCTGACACAAGGAAGAATCGCTTCTTCAGACCTCTTGACAAGCTCTGCATGGTGCTTTCAGTCATATTCAACTTGAAGCTTGGAGTTCAGGTCAAATGAAATATTTTCAAGACTCAATATGTCTTCCCCAAACAGCAATAAATCACTCAGAAAGTTATGTGCTCATTTGCACCCGGCTTCAAACTACTGAGTTAGCCAGCTGAGGGCATGTATTACGGTTTTTCAGCATATGATTTTTTTTATTTCTGGTGTTCTGATCATCCAGTAATTAGTGGATACAGTTGAAATTACAAGCTGCTGCCATTGCCTCAGATGGTCAGGTTTTCAGGATGCCAACTCCCAGCTCCTCTGGAGTTGACATAAATATTATGGAAGCAAAAAATTATAGTCATTTGCAGGGAAATCATGTGTTTAATTGCCAAGTGAAGCAGAGGGAAAATAGCAGAAGCACACATCATGTATCAGTTAATGGGAGAGCATTATTGCATGTTGCAAAGGGGTCTAAAAGGACTTTTCAATAACAAAATGAAAACAAAACTATTCTAAAAAATGCCATCTGTGAAGCCTCCAGATATGTCTGACTGGCTCATTTCCTTTCAAAAATAGTCCCTGCATTCCAAAAGCTGTTAATAATAAATGGAAATAACTGCAGAGTACAAATGGACTATGACTGATGGAGGGAGACTTAATGTTAAGGACTTAGCTGCTATTGAAATCAACATGGAGAGGAATGTTTCCCAGACACATTTTGTGTAGATATTTCAATGTTTGCTGCAGATGGCACTTTAACACAACATAAGACCCCTCAGATCCTACACATAGGCAGATTATTTTGATAATTCATTTCAAACGCAGAATTTACTTGTAAAAATTTATTTATAAATAAATATGAATTATTTGAAATTTTTTTGATTTCCTATTTTCCCTTTTTGTTTTTTGGTAGACTTGTCATCATGGGAAAGATAATTGATAACCATGTAAGATTTTATAATGGGCCTCAAATTAATGGAAATAGAAATCAAAAATACTGTTCTTATATTTCTGTATTGGAAACCAATCACCACAGAAAACTTAAACCTAGTAATATGTCACATGTTTTATTACATATAAATTACATATAAAATTGGAGACTTCATCTATTATTCTAAGTGAAAGTCACTCAGTTGTAGACTCTTTGTGACCCCTTGGACTATACAGTCCTTGGAATTCTCCAGGCAAGAATACTAGAGTTGATAAACTTTCCCTTCTCCAGGGGACCTTCCCAACACAATTATTTCCCAGTTATTCTAAAAGCAAAGGTAAAAAGCTGTCATGGGTTCTAACTCTGGAATCAGATTATCCAATATTTCTTTTCTGCCACTAACCAACATGTGACCTTAGGCAAGCTTTACATTTATGCATATCTCAGTATCTTCATCTATAAGATAGACGTAATATTGGTACTTGCCTAATATGTGTTGAGAATTACATGAGACCATATGCCTGAAGCAGTTAATCTGATCTCTGGGACATATGAAATGTTCAAGAAGTATAAGTCCACACCATTATTTAAGTTGTTGTTCAGTCTCTAAGTCATGTCTGACTCTTTCGACTTGATGAACTGCAGCATGCCAGGCTTCCCTGTCCTTCACCATCTTCCAGAGTTTGCTCAAACTCAAGTTCATTGAGTCGGTGATGCCATCCAACTGCCTCATCCTCTGTTGTCCCTTTCTCCTCCCGCCCTCAGTCTTTCCCAGCATCACGATCTTTTCTGATGAGTCGGCTCTTTGCATAAGGTGGCCAAAGTATTGGAGCTTCAGCTTCAGCGTTGGTCCTTCCAATGAATATTCAGGTTTGATTTCCTTTAGGATTGACTTGTTTGATCTCCTTGCTGTCCAAGGAGTCTTCTCCAACACCACAGTTCAAAAGCATCAATTCTTTGGCACTCAGCTTTCTTTATAGTCCAACTCTCACATCCATACGTGACTAGTGGAAAAACCATAGCTTTGACGAGACGGACCTTTGTTGGCCAAGTGATGTCTCTTCTTTTTAATACTCTGTCTGGGTTCATCATAGCTTTTCTTCCAAGGAGCATGCATATTTTAATTTTGTGGCTGCGGTCACTGATGCAGTGATTTTGGAGCTTCCCAAAATAAAATCTGTCACTATTTCCCCATCTATTTACGATGAAATGATGGGACTGGATGGCATGATCTTAGTTTTTTGAATGTTGAGTTTTAAGTCAGCTTTTTCACTCTTCTCTTTCACTTTCATCAAGATTCTCTATGGTTCCTCTTCGCTTTCTGCCACCATTATTTAAGCAGCAGCTGCAAATACATCCAGCCAGACACTGTGTTGTGACATTCTCTTGTTATTTAACAATTTTTAGGCAAGATGATTAAAAGAATTGTTTTATATTATGAGGGTCTATTACTGTCCTAAACCCATTATTTTATGTAATTTCTACAGTAAACCAGGAATGTAGATTTCATCATCTCATTTTATAGATGAGGAAACTGAGATTTAATTGAGACTCACAATCATGCCCTTTGAAACAAAATAATAACTAGTGCTTATTGATGGCTGTGTGCCCACTGTTCAATCACTGTAAACTGTAGTCTCTCAGTTCTCACAACATTCTAGGAGGTAGGTAGTCTTTCTTCATATCAGTATTTGCATAGGAAGGAACAGAGGTACAGGGAGATTAAGTAACTTGTATAAGAGTGCATAATTAAAAAGTGTCAGAAATCAGGTTTTATTCCATCAGTTTAATTCCAGAATCCTTGTTCTCAAGTACTATGCTGAAAGAAAACAAGGGATTCACAGCCATGTGAAAAGGCTACTTATAATAAGTAATGAAAGAAATAGATGACAGGCATGTAGGCAAAATATATGAACAGATAATTCACAGTGGAAGACATGACAAATGGCCAACATCTCATATGATATTCCTGTTGCCAGTTTCCTAAAAATGATACACAAATTGACATTACAATGATGTATGATTTTTCACCTATCAAATTTGAAAAATATGAAAAGATTGATACTGCTGTTGATATAACCTCTATAGAAGTCAACTCAGTGGTACCTATTAAAGTTGAGACATGCACATACCCTTTGGTCTAGCAATTTAGCTTATAGAAATATATTTTAAAAAATTATTCACACAAATATATATGTACACATATATATTTGTGCAGAGATGTTCACTGTATCAGTATTTGTACAAAAGTTAAAAATTGAAAACAACCAAAAAAGAGGAATGTTTTTGATAAATTATAGACTTTTAATGCTGTTGAATATTATGTAACACTCAAAATACAGGAATGAAGTAGATATTTATGACATGTTATATAGAGAAGTCTGTTCATGGTGAAAATCAAGTTGCATTATATTATGTATTTGGTAGAATTTTTTTTGGTAAAAATACATTTATTTACCTTTTGCATTTGTGTATTTATAGAAAAAAGACAGGGAAAAATACATAAATTATTAACAGTTATTTTTAGGAGTATTCATGGATGGAAATTTATAATGAGAAAAATTTTGATTTTACTTAATAATGCCTTGATATCATTTACTATATAATGATATAATATTTGTGTTGTTCAGTTGCTAAGTCACGTCTGACTCTTTTGTGACCCCATGGACTGCAGCACGCCAGGCTCCTCTGTCCTCAATTGTCTCCTGGAGTTTGCTCAAATTCATGTCCATTGAGTCAGGGATGATATCTAACCATCTTATCCTCTGCCATACCCTTCTCCTTTTGCCTTTAGTCTTTCACAGCATCAGGGTCTTTTCCAGTGAATCAGTTCTTTGCATCAGGTGGCCAAAGTATTGGAGCTTCAGCTTTAGCAACAACCCTTCCAATGAATATTCAGGGTTGATTTCCTTTAGGAGTGAATGGTTTGATCTCCTTGCTGCCCAAGGGACTCTCAAGAGTTTTTTCCAGTGCCAGAATTTGAAAGCCTCAGTTCTTTGGCACTCAGCCTTCTTTATGGTCCAACTTTCACATCATTTATATAAAATAATGATCATATCCCATAATAATGTGCATAATAAAGTTAAAGTATAATGTAAAAATAAAATGGAAAGTAAGAACTATGCCAAAGTTACAGAGCTCATAAACGGCAGAAGTATAATTTAGTTCAAGCTCTGTGTGACTCCAGAGTTGTCTTCTCCACTGTTCCATCCTCTAGGATAACAGCATTATTTAACATTGGTCCTGTTTTTCCATATACTGCATGTAATTATATATAATTAGGTTTCCTAGAGAGTTATATGTTACAACTTGTCAGGAAGGAGAAGAGACAATAAAATAAACTTTATTGTAAGTTTATTCCAATAAATAGTAAAAGAAGAAACCTGCCCAACTAATTTTATTGGAACCTTAAATTTCAAACCAAGTAAAGATGATATCTGCAAGATAAATTATTTGACAATCTCACTTACAAAAATAGATGCTAAAACCTTGATGTTTGTTAGAAACCAACACAATAGTATAAAGCAATTATCCTCAATTAAAAATAAATAAAATTAAAAAAAAAACCATTAGCTAAATGAACCCAATAGTATATTAAGAAAATAGTTCATCATGATAAGGTCAAGTTTATTCTAGGAATGTAAGGATGCTTCAGCATCCAACATTATATATTAATTTATATTACTGGGCTAAAGGGAAAAATAACCTATAGTTGTAACAATAGATGTAGACAAAGCACTGGATGGAATTCACCATCTCTTTTTATTGAAAAGTAGCTCTCATAAAATCAGAAATGTAAGGTGTAAGGAGGCACTTTTGTGTCCTATCTAAACCTCTACAGTATTGACTGTTCCCCTACATTTCAATAGTTTCTTAGTATATGCAACTGAGGCTCTACCTGAGGGCTACCTCTGATTCCTGGAATATGTGTGGGGCAGACTGGAAATGCTGGGGAGAGTATGGTTTCAATAATAGCTCCCAGTAAAGGATGGACAAGCTTTGATGAGTAAATATCCTAGCTTCCTCAGTCCTTGTTTTGGCAGAGGGCAGTCTTATACGAGAGGTAGGTAAACTGTTTTGGTAAGAGAGCAGATAGTAAATAGCTTAGGTTTTGTGGGCAATGTGGTCTCTGTTGCTGCTACTCAACTCTGCTGTTGCAGTGCAAACATAGCCATAGATGGCACCTAAAAGATGAGTGCACCCGTGTTCCAATAAAACTTATTTATAAAAATAAACTGTGGTTGATTTGGCCCTTAGCTGTAGTTTGATTTTGGCCCTTAGCTGTAGTTTGTAGAGCCCTTTCTACATAGTTCCCGAGGAATTTTTGGCAGTTTTAGGACCCAGGTGCCCACAATATAGGCTGTCCTGGTGACTCAGCGATACAGAATCTGCTTACAATGCTGGATACATGGGTTTAGTCTTTGGGTCGTGAAGATCCCCTGGAGAAGAAAATGGCAACCCACTCCAGTATTCTTGCCTGGGAAATCCCCTGGACACAGGCGCTTGGCTATAGCCCATGAAATCGCAAAAGTGTTGGACACAACTGAGCAACTGAACAACAAGAACAACAAGCCCACAATATATGGTAACTTGCTCATTTATGCATCATATTTATTTTTTTCCCCTTTCTAACTTCACTCTCTCACACTCTATTGGTGCTACTTGCAACAGCTTCCTACATAGGCTGCTTGTCAACTTCTTATCTCAGTGTGTACTTCTCCGGAAACCCAAGCTAGGATAGTTGATATCAGAAGTGATTCTATGAAGCGGAACCTCAGGATGAGATTCTGAAAACAAGGGCAACAGCAAGGACCTAGAAGGCCATGAGGACCTCATTGCTGTCTAAGTGTAGCAGTGACATCCCCCAGCACTCTGTAGCATCATAAATACTAGGAGTCTCACCTCTAGTGAATTGTAATGGGATGTAGGTGGAATGGGATGCACTGACTTATATAAACTCTTATGCTTGAAATATATTAAGGCAATGATAACTCTAAAGTATATGAAGATGGTTAGTTGTTATGAAAAGCCATCGTAGACTTAAAGAAAGAAAATGACAGAGTCAGGAAAGCCACGTATCAATTTGGGATACTCTGTGAAAACCAGAAGGGCTCCATGGCTCTATTTTACCAGACATTCATCTCCTGAACACAATAGATTTTGCTGAATATTTGGTTCCAACAGTAGACTTCAGTTAGTGATATGATGTCAGTCAGATTTCAATATGAGAGGGGTAGAGTTATAAAGGAGGCTGAAGCAATCTCCTATTGAAAGTCAGGGACCTGAGACACAAGGAATAGGACTCTTAGATTTGGAAGGGATTAATCTGAAGATGTACTTAGAAACATCAAACTCCAGATTTCACTGAATTTCAAGGGCTGGCTTGGAAGCAGCCTTCCAAGCCGAATACTTTCCCAAAGACTGTGCAAAGGTCTTGTTGAAGTAATGGCCTCGTAAAGTGACACTTTTCCTGCACAAGGTTGTTTCTAACCATCTGTCACTACTTATGGGTCAGTAACGAAGGTCAAGTCTCAGCATGGCCCAGTTGAGTAACTCGTGTCCCCGTATTGGATAGAAGGGATTATTCACTCAATGAGCTGCAGGGCCTGGCTAATAGGTGGCAGCAGAACTGGGAGAACATGTCTGGGAATAGAACCTGAGGGTGCTGGACCAGGGAGGGCAGGCTATGAGACAAGATGTTGGATGCGTGGACATTCTCGAATGACTCAGGATTTAACATCTTGTCAACAATGCCTAGAGCCAGTCCTAATACCCTTCTGGAATATCTCCTTGAGAAAATTGAAGTGTCATCAATGTTTTGTAAATTTGTATGCTAAGCCCAGTAGTATACCATAAATATATCTTTTCCTTGTAAAATTTTGCTCTAGTTTTTTAATCGTAAAGAAAAGGGGACAATATGGAAGTCAATCTAAATATTCATCAGCATAGAAATAGTTTAGTAAATATTTTTATGGACAGTATTAGAAAGTTGTCTGTTATATTATTTAAGGTGAAACAAGCTATTTGCTAGATCTCCTTACCTTTCTCTCTGTGACCTCATGAGCATACAGAGATGTTTGGAAAGATATCTCTGAAACTATTATCAGTGGTTATTAAAAGGAGGAAATAAATAAGTAAAAAAGGGTGACTTTCAATTTCTATATTCTTCAGTAAACAAATGAAAGGAAAATGAAGCAGATTTAGAAGAATCATTTTGGTTGTTGTCTTTTTTCTCATTTCCAAATTTTATATAACAAACATATTCTTTTCATAATAAAAGATAAAAAGAAACAGAGCTAATATCACTACTGAGATCAATGGTTTTGTATTTTAAGTGCACTTAGGATACCTATAATATGTGATACTTTCTTGAGGGCAGTTTGGCATTGCTTTTGAAATAAAAATAGTATGTCACCTTTGAAACCAGAAAATCCATTTTATAGACAGTTAACCTAATATCTCATGCATGCTTCCAAAGATACATGATACATAGATACATATATTTTCATTATACTATTGCTTTCTTATAACAGCAAAAATCTAGAAAAACTCAACTATCTACCAAAAAGTGATTGGCTAATTACTATTCCAATAATGAAATCCTATGAACTACTAGAAAGAATGAAGTAGACATATATTCTATCACAGGGAATTGTTCTAGCTCTATTAAGAGACATAATTGAGGTAATGGCCTTGTAAGATGCTTCTGGGTAAACAGCATCAGTATACTGAGGTTGTATTACTATAATTGTGCAAAAATCTCCAGAGGCATCTTTGATAAATTGTAAATATGCTATTGCCACAGTTGGGATCAGAGCAAGATTTTCACCTTCTGTGTGACATCTTCTCACCTAGCACACTTTTCTTTTATAACTGAAGAACAAATAAAAAAGAAAAAAGTTAAAGTAGATTAGGGAGAGGAAATAATAAAGGAATATAGTAATTGCTAGGAAATTAAACAATTATCCCCAAAGTCCTAGAAGTAGATGAAGCAAGACAAGTGAATTGACAAGCAGTGATAGTAGGAAAATAATAATAATATAACGGCTAACATGTATTCATTACTTTCTTTTTAAAAAATTTATTTGATTGCACCATGTTGTATGTGGAACCCTAGTTCCCCAACCAGGGATTGAACCCCTGCCCCCTGCATTGAAATGTGGAACCCTTACCTCCGGCCTGCCAGGGAAGTTCCTATTAATTACTTTCTAACATCAAGCATTTACTGAATACTTTTCATGTGTTGCCTCATTCGATACTTAAAAACTATGACACAGATATTATTACTCCCTATTCACTAAAGCTGAAGCTCCAATACTTTGGCCATTTAATGTGAAGAGCTGACTCATTGGAAAAGACCCTGATGCTGGGAAAGATTGAGGGCAGGAGAAGAAGGGGATGACAGAGGATGAGAGGTTGGATGGCATCACCAACTCAATGGACATGAATTTGAGCAAGCTCTGGGAGATAGTGGAGGACAGAGCAGCCTGGTGTGCTACAGTCAATGGTGTTGCAAAGAGTTGGACATGACTTAGCGACTGAACAACAACAAATTTTACTGATAAATCCAGAGCTTTAGGATACCCAGAAGTGTGTAGGCCAGTTAAATAAAGACAAATTCATACCTACACACATTATAGTGAAACTATCAAAATTCAAAGGTGAGGTAAGAATCTTAAAAGCAGTCAGAGGGAAAAATATGGCAAAATAACAACACTGAAGAGAGACTAAAACTAAGAGAATTGATCACTCACAGAACCTCATAAAAGCAAATTCTGAAGGATATACTTCAGGCAGAAGAAAAGTGATTCTACAGGGAAAGTTTGAGGTACAAGAATGAATAGGAAACAAAGTGGTAAACAGAGAAGCAAATGTAAATAAATATTAATTGTGTAAAACCAGTGACAGTAATATACAGTGAGATTAAGAAACACCTCAACAGAAAAGAATTAAAATACTGGGAAACAATAGAACATATACCAAGAGGAGGTGAAATGGAATTAATGGGTTCAACATTCTTGCCTTTTCCTAGAGAATGGTAAGTGTTTGAATAAGCTTAGATTTTGAAAAGTTGTAAATTCCAGGATAAATATTAAAATTTCAAACTTGTGGAAAGAAAAATTGGAGGGATAAAGTTGTTTAGACTTGCATATGCATGTATATGGAGAAGGCAATGGCAACCCACTCCAGTACTTTTGTCTGGAAAATCCCATGGATAGAGGGGCCTGGTAGGCTACAGTCCATGGGGTCTCAAAGAATCAGACATGACTGAGCGACTTCACTTTCACTTTTCACTTTCCTGCATTGGAGAAGGAAATGGCAACCCACTCCAGCATTCTTGCCTGGAGAATCCCAGGGACAGAGGAGACTGGTCGGCTGCCATCTATGGGGTCACACAGAGTCGGACACGACTGAAGCGACTTAGCAGCAGCAGCAGCAGCAGCAGCATGCATGTATAAAGCTACAAAGAAAACCAGAGAAATGGTTACTATAAAAATGAGAATATGGGACCATCACCCCGATACTAAAACCAGACAAAGATATCAAAAAAGAGAATTACAGGCCAATATCACTGATAATACTGTCAATCATCAGTCAAATCTAAAAGTCAATCCTAAAGGAAATCAGTCCTGAATATTCATTGGAAGGACCGATGATGAAGCTGAAATTCCAATCCTTTGGCCACCTGATGTGAAGAACTGACTCATTGGAAAAGACCCTGGTGCTGGGAAAGTTTGAAGGCAGGAGGAGAAGGGGACAACAGAGGATGAGGTGGTTGGATGGCATCACCAACTTGATGGACATGAGTTTGAGTAAGCTCCAGGAGTTGGTGATGGACAGGGAAGCCTAGTGTGCTGCAGTCCACGGAGTTGCAAAGAGTCAGATGTGACTGAGCAACTGAACTGAACTGAACTGATCACTGAGGAACATAGATGCAAGAATATTCAGCAAAACACTAGCAAACAAAATCCAACAATACATTAAAAGAATCATACACTAGGATCAAGTGGGATTATTCCCAGGGATGTAAGAATTATTCAATAGTCACAAATTGATTCGTGTATAGGGTGTACTCAGTTGCATCTGACTCTTTGTGACCCCGTGAACTACAGCCTGCCAGGTTCCCCTGTTCATGGGATTTTACAGGCCAGAATATTGGAATGGGTTGCCATTTCCTTCTGCGGGGGATCTTCCCAACCCAGGGCTCGAGTCTGCATCTCCTGCATTGACAGGCAGATTCTTTTTCACTGAGCCACCTGGGAAGTGCCAACAGTGTATACACCTCACTGCTGGAGCGGCGAGCAGCGAGTGGCCTAGAGGAGGTACCCTACATCCAATGTAAGAGAAATCCCAGTAATATGGTAGGTGCTGAGAGAGGGCATCAGAGGGCAGACAGACTAAAACCATGATCACAGAAGGCTAACCAGTCTTATCACATGGACCACAGCCTTGTCTAGCTCAATGAAACTAAGCCATGCTGTGTGGGCCCACCCAAGACAGATGGGTTGTGATGGAGAATTCTGACAAAATGTAGTCCACTGGCAAACCACTCCAGTATTCTTGCCTTGAGAACCCCATGAACAGTATGAAAAGGCAAAAAGATAAGACATTGAAAGATGAACTCCCCAGGTCAGTAGATGTCCAATATGCTACTGGAGATCAGTGGAGAAATAACTCCAGAAACAATGAAGAGACAGAGCCAAAGCAAAAACAACACCCAGTTTCAGATGTGACTGGTGATAGAAGCAAGGTCCGATGCTATAAAGAGCAATATTGCATAGGAACCTGGAATGTTAGGTCCATGAATCAAGGCAAATTGGAAGTGGTCAAACAGGAGGTGGCAAGAGTGAACATTGACATTTTTGGAATCAGCGAACTAAAACGGACTGGAATGGGTGAATTTAACTAAGATGACCATTATATCTACTACTGTGGGCAAGAATCCCTTAGAAGAAATGGAGTAGCCATCATGGTCAACAGAAGAGTCCGAAATGCAGTACTTGGAAGCAATCTTGAAAATGATAGAATGATCTCTGTTTGTTCCCAAAGCAAACCATTCAATATCATGGTAATCCAAATCTATGCCCCGAACAGTAATGCTGAAGAAGCTGAGGTTGAATGGTTCTATGAAGACCTACAAGACCTTCTAGAACTAACACCCAAAAAAGATGTCTTTTTCATTATAGGGGACTGGAATGCAAAAGTAGGAAATCAAGAAACACCTGGAGTAACAGGCAAATTTGGCTTTGGAGTACAGAATGAAGCAGGGCAAAGACTAATAGAGTTTTGCTAAGAGAATGCACTGGTCATAACAAACACCCTCTCCCAACAACACAAGAGAAGACTCTACACATGGACATCACCAGATGGTCAACACCGAAATCAGGTTGATTATATTCTTTGCAGCCAAAGATGGAGAAGCTCTATACAGTCAGCAAAAATAATCCGAGGAACTGACTGTGGCTCAGATCATGAACTCCTTATTGCCAAATTCAGACTTAAATGAAAGAAAGTAGGGAAAACCACTAGACCATTCAGGTATGACCTAAATCATTTCCCTTATGATTATACAGTAGAAGTGAGAGAGATTTAAGGGACTAAATCTGATAGACAGAGTTCCTGATGAACTATGGATGGAGGTTCATGGCATTGTACAGGAGACATGAATCAAGACCATCCCCAAGAAAAAGAAATGCAAAAAAAGCAAAATGGCTGTCTGGGGAGGCCTTACAAATAGCTGTGAAAAGAAGAGAAGTGAAAAGCAGAGGAGGAAAGGAAAGATATACCCATTTGAATGCAGAGTTCCAAAGAATAGCAAGGAGAGGTAAGAAAGCCTTCCTCAGTCAGTGCAAAGAAATAGAGGAAAACAATAGACTAGGAAAGACTAGAGATCTCTTCAAGAAAATTAGAGATACCAAGGGAACATTTCATGCAAAGATGGGCTCAATAAAGGACAGAAATGGTAAGGACCTAACAGAACCAGAAAATATTAAGAAGAGGTGACAAGAATACACAGAAGAACTGTACAAAAAAGATCTTCACCACCCAGATAATCAGAATGGTGTGATCACTCACCTAGAGCCAGACATCCTGGAATGTGAAGTCAAGTGGACCTTAGGAAGTATCACTATGAACAAAGCTAGTGAATGTGATGGAATTCCAGTTGAGCTATTTCAAATCCTGAAAGATGATGCTGTGAAAGTGCTGCACTCAATATGCCAGCAAATTTGGAAAACTCAGCAGTGGCCACAGGACTGGAAAAGGTCAGTTTTCATTCCAATCCCAAAGAAAGGCAATGCCAAAGAATGCTCAAACTACCGCACAATTGCACTCATCTCACATGCTAGTAAAGTCATGCTCAAAATTCTGCAAGCCAGGCTTCAGCAATACATGAACTGTGAACTTCCAGATGTTCAAGCTGGATTTAGAAAAGGCAGAGGAACCAGAGATCAAATTGCCAACATCTGCTGGATCATCAAGAAGCAAGAGAGTTCCAGAAAAACATCTATTTCTGCTTTATTGACTATGCCAAAGCCTTTGACTGTGTGGATCACAATAAACTGTGGAAAATTCTGAAAGAAATGGGAATACCAGACCACCTGACCTGCCTCTTGAGTAACCTGTATGCAGGTCAGGAAGCAACAGTTAGAACTGGACATGGAACAACAGACTGGTTCCAAATAGGAAAAGGAGTACGTCAAGGCTGTATATTATCACCCTGCTTATTTAACTGTATGCAGAGTACATCATGAGAAACACTGGGCTGGATGAAGCAGAAGCTGGAATCAATATTGCCGGTAGAAATATCAATAACCTCAGATATGCAGATGACACTACCCTTATGGCAGAAAACAAAGAGCCTCTTGATGAAAGTGAAAGAGGAGAGTGAAAAAGTTGGCTTAAAGCTCAACATTCAGAAAACGAAGATCATGGCATCTGGTCCCATCACTTCATGACAAATAGATGGGGAAACAGTGGAAACAGTGGCTGACTTTATTTTTTGGGGCTCCAGAATCACTGCAGATGGTGATTGCAGCCATAAGATTAAAAGACACTTACTCCTTGGAAGAAAAGTTATGACCAACCTAGATAGCATATTCAAAAGCAGAGACAAGGTCCATGTAATCAAGGCTATGGTTTTTCCAGTAGTCATGTATGGATGTGAGAGTTGGACTATAAAGAAAGCTGAGCACCTGAGAGTCCCTTGGACTGCAAGAAATTCCAACCAGTCCATCCCAAAGGAGATCAGTCCTGGGTGTTCATTGGAAGGACTGACGTTGAAACTGAAACTCCAATACTTTGGCCACCTGATGCGAAGAGCTGACTCATTTGAAAAGACCCTGATGCTGGGAAAGATTGAAGGCGGGAGAAGGGACAACAAAAGATGAGATGGTTGGATGGCATCACTGACTCAATGGATATGGGTTTGGGTGGACTCCTGGAGTTGGTGATGGACAGGGAGGCCTGGCATGCTGCAGTCCATAGGGTCGCAAAGAGTCGGACATCATTGAGTGACTGAACTGAACTGAACAAACTGGAGAATAAAAACCATAGGATCATCTCAATAGATGTGGAAAAAGCTTTTGACAAAATTCAACATGCATTTATGATAAAAGCTCTCCACAGAGTGGGAATAGAGAACTTTCTTCAACATAATAAAGGCCACATATAACAAACCCACAGGCTTCCATAGTAGCTCAGTTGGTAAAGAATTTGCCTGCAGTGCAGGAGACCCGGGTTTGATCAGAGAAATCAGAGTCCCCGACTTCAAACTATACTACAAGGGTACAGTAATCAAAATGGTATTACACTGGCAAAAAATCCAGAAATATAGGTCAGTGGAACAGGATAGAAAGAGATAAAGTCATGCCCCTATGGACAACTAAACTATGGGCAAGAATATACAATACAGAAAAGACAGTTTTAGTTTCTTCAGTATGTGTTTCTGGGAAAACTGGACATCTGTATGTAAAAAAAGGAAACTAGAACACTCTTTAACATCATACACAAAAATAAACTCAAAATGGATCAAAGACGTAAATGTAATGTTGGACGTATAAAAGCTTAGAGAAAAACAGAGGAACGACACACTTTGACATTAATCACAGCAGTATCGTTTTAATCCACCTCCGAGAGTAATGGAAATGAAAACAAAAATGAACAAATGGGGCCTAATTAAAAGCTCCTGCACAGAAAAGGAAGGAAGTCGTGAACAAAATGAAAAGACAACCCACAGAACGGGAGAAACTATTTGCAAACAAAGCAACCAACAAGGGATTAATCTTCAAAATATACAAACAGCTCCTGCAGCTGTATGTAAAAAAAAAAAAAAATAGGCAGAAGGTATAAATAGACATCTCTCCAGAAAAGATATACAGATGGCCAAAAAGCACATGAAAAGATACCAAACATCACTAATTATTGGAGAAATGCAAATCAGAACTGCAATGAGGTATCACTTCGTACCACTCAGAATGGCCATTATCAAAGTCTACAAACAATAAATAAATGCGACACTGTTGGTGAGAATGTAAATTGGTATAATCACTGTGGAGAACAGTATGGAGGTTCCTTAAAAAATTAAAAATAAAACTTCCATATTATCCAGCAATCCCACTCCTGAGCATATATCTGGAGAAACCATAGTCTGAAAGGATGCATGCACCCTAGTGTTCATTGCAGCACTCTTTCAGCACTGTTTACCGTAGCTGAGAAGGGGAAGCAACCTAAGTGTCCATCAGCTGAGGAATAGATATGGAAGACGTGGTACAGAGCTATACAATGGAATACTACTTAGCCATACAAATGAAATAATGCTATTTGCAGCAACATGGACAGACCTACTAGAGATTATCATAGTAAGTGAAATAATTCAAAGAGTAATACTATATGATATTGCTTATATGTGAAATCTAAAAAAATGGTATAAATGAACTCATTTTAAAAACAGAAATAGAGTCACAGATGTAAAATATAAACTTGTGGTTTGTTGTTGTTCAGTTGCTGAGTTGTGTCTGACTCTACCACCCGAGAGACTGCAGCATGCCAGACTTCCCTGTCCTTTACTATCTCCCGGAGCTTTCTCAGCTCATGTCCATTGAGGCAGTGATATCATCCAACCATCTCATCCTCTGTCATCCCCTTCTCCTGCTCTCAATTTTCCCCAGCATCAAGGTCTTTTTCAGTGAACTGGCTCTTCACATCAGGTGGCCCTTTGGAGCCTCAGCTTTAGGATCAATCCTTCCAGTGAATATTCAGGGTTGATTTCCTTTAGGATTGACTGGTTTGATCTCCTTGCTGTCCAAGGCACTCTCAAGAGTCTTCTCCAGCACCGCAGTTTGAAAGCATCAATTTCTTGGCACTCAGGCTTCTTTATGGTCCAACTCTCACATCTGTACATGACTACCAGAAAAACCATAGCATTGACTATATGAACCTTTATCAGCAAAGTGATGTCTCTATTTTATAAGGCACTGTCTAGGCTGGTGTGCAGCAGGCCTTGGGGTTGCAAAGAGACAGACACAACTGGGCAACTGAACAACAACAACAGCAACAACAACTAGGTTTGTCATAACTTTTTTCCCAAGGAGCAAGCGTCTTTTAATGTCGTGGCTGCAGTCATCGTCCCCAGTAATTTTGGAGCCCAAGAAAATAGAATCTGTCACCGGGTCCACTTTTTCTCCATCTGTTTGCCATGAAGTGATGGAACTGGATGCCATGATCGTGGTTTTTTGAATGTTGAGTTAAGCCAGCTTTTTTGCTCTCCTATTTCACCCTCATCAAGAGACTCTTTAGTTCCTCTTCACTTTCTGCCATTAAAGTGGTATCATTTGCATATTTGAGTTGTTGATATTTCTCCTGGCAGTCTTGATTCCAGCTTGTGCTTCATCCTGCCCAGCATCTTGTGTGATGTACTCTGTGTATAAGTTAAATAAGCAGAGTGACAATATACAGCCTTGTAGACTCCTTTCCCGATTTTGAACCAGTCCGTTTTTCCATGTCCAGTTCTAACTGGTGCTTCTTGTCCTGCATACAGGCTTCTCAGGAGACTGGTAAGGTGAAGTTAAGAACATGCAAAGAGAGAACGAGGAAGGTGTTCTCAAAATCAGCACTTCTCACTGTTCGTCATATACTGATTCTCTGAGCCACCTCCAGAGATACTTACATAACTGGGGTGGCAGAGAGCACCAGCAGTGAGAGTTTTAGAAGCACTCCAGGTAATTCTGATGTGCAGCCCGGCTGAGACCCATGCTGGCTTACAGCACGGGTGCTATTAAAATACATTTTACACTCTCTCTTTAGCTGACAAATTGAGTTCCAGAGACATAGAAAAGTTGGTGCCTAAGTGTCACTCTCGGAGAAGGCTATGGCACCGCACTCCAGTACTCTTGCCTGGAAAATCCCATGGACAGAGGAGCCTGGTAGGCTGCAGTCCATGGGATCACTACGAGTCAGACACGACGGAGCGACTTCACTTTTACTTTTCACTTTTATGCATTGGAGAAGGAAATGGCAACCACTCCAGCGTCTGTTCTTGCTTGGAGAATCCCAGGGACGAGGGAGCCTGGTAGGCTGCCGTCTATGGGGTCGCACAGAGTCGGACACGACTGAAGCGACTTAACAGCAGCAGCAAGTGTCACTCTGATACCTTCTTAGGTTTCTAGGACCATTTTCAGACCTTTATATCCCAGAGGCATTCATGCTCTTGATGTTCCCACCCGACCTCATATTACATTAAAATATAGTCAAACCCCACATTCACTGTAATTGATACAGAATTATGTGAGTCCTACTGTAGTTTGAATTGTTACTTTAAAAGATATTAGAGTCATTTGGGTGCCAGGCCTCAGACATTACCTTAGACCCTTATAGTTTCTTGGCTTTGCGGAGTTACAGACCCAGAGCCCTCAGTATATTTCCTCCCTAAGAGTTCAGATGAAGAACAAAGTGAATCTCGCCTGCCTGCACTGCCTCCATGCTGCACAGTGACTCTGCATCCTGAGTCTGAGTCTCTGCGCATGTCCCCAGCCCAGTCTTAGGTGTTGCGTGCATTCAAAGCCCTAAGCTATCCGGCTTAGCTGCTGGCAATGGATGAAGATAATAACTTTGCCAGCTCACTTGAGTCCTTTGCCGCAAAGCTGGCCCAGGAGCTACTCACAGAGCATGCCTGGGCAGGGACAGTAACTGTTTTTGATCAACTGCCAGTCAGTGATGACACCAGTCAGAGCTTCTACCATAACTGCTGTGAAGCGCATCTCCCAGCAGCTGGCCCTGGTCAGCGACGGCACACCGCTGGCCAAGAAAGCCCCACCGGAGGGTACCGCCTGTCCAAGCCTGTACCTGAACATCAGTTAAATCTACTTTGAACCATGCAGATGTGTTGGAGAGCAATTCCCTAAAGAAGAACTTGCAAAGGTTAACCAGTATATGAAAAGATACTCAAAATCATGAGTAAGCAGAGAAAAAAGTAAATTAAAATAATACAAGAGCCCTTTATACCAGAGATTCTCAATCCTGACTACTTTAGAATCACCTGGAAAGATTTAAAACAAAAACAGAGACACCACCCAGGCCCTACCCTAAGAGATTTGAATCCACATGTTCTGGGTGGGGCTTGGACATTTTTGTTTTGTTTTATTTTTGTATTATTTCAAAGTTTCCCGAGGTGGTTCTTTGGAATTAAAGGCCTATTGCACTGGCAGTAAGTACAAAGCCGGGGAAATGCTGCAAGGGTGGCAAAGATTCTAGAGAGAATTGGGCACTATTTGCATTAAGGGCTTGCACATCTCTGCCTTGGCAGTTCTGCTCCTAAGTGTATGTATACCAAAGAAAATTTTCCTCAGCTCCGTCAAGGGACTTGTACAAGGTGTTGATTGTGGCATTATTTGTAGTGACCAGAAGCCGGAGAGAACCTGATTATCCACCTGGGAGGGTGGATGTTTCAGTGGGGAGGCTGCACAAACAGCAGTTAAATTGATGTACCGAGTGCACTATCCCTGGGTCTTAAAAGCATAGCGAAAGCAGGGAGAATCTAAAACAACCATGCTCATTTTGCCTAACCATTTACTGTATAAGATGGAGGAGAATGAGATGGAGATGCAGAGGTAAAGGTGAATAAAATGAGAGCCGTGAGAGGACCAGTGATGACGTGACATGAACTGATGAGTAAGACTGACCTGATCCTCCGCAGCTACGTTAGAAGAAGAGAAGGGAAAGAAGCACGTGGGGACAGCATGGAGGAGTAAGGAGAGCAAAGGGACTGAGAAGGGAGCACACAAGGAGACAGGCCCACCCGACAGTCTGTCTCAGGAGGTGTAGATGTATGGAGACAAGAAGTGGAGTGAGCATCCAAGTCAGAGGTCGTTTGTGCATAATTGAAAACCGACCCAGTTCGGAGGAGTAAGCTGGCTGCAAGGAAACTCAAAGAAGCTGTGGCTTCTGGGGAAGTTCCCATGGGGGTGGTCTCTATGCACTGAGAGATGGGCTTGACTTGGCTGAAAGGTACGTGTAGGAGAGGAAAGTCATGAGGAACAGATGAGAGATGGGACCACTGGGCTTTGAAAGCCAGACAGGAGGAGTCAGAACTCAGTTATCTATATAATATAGATAACTAAAAATAACGTGCTATATAGCACAGGAAACTCTACTCAATACTCTGAATTGGGAAAAGAATCTAAAAAGAGAGTGAATATATGTATTGGGTCAGCCAAAAGTTTGTCAGGTTTTTTGTAAGACATTAGGGAAAAACCCAAATGAACTTTTTGGACAATCCAATATACGTGTAACTTTCTGTACACCTGCATCTAACACAACATTGTAAATTAGCTATATTCCAGTGCAATTTCAAAAAAGAACGTAAACAAATATTACTTTAAAATATAAGGTAGCATACTGTGGTGATTAAAAGAATCGACTCTAAAACCAGGTAGCTTAGGTATATATTTTGGCTTCACTGATCCCTAGTTGTGTGACCTCGACCACCTGTTGTAACCTCTGTATGCTTCGAAAATGGTGCCTTGTCTGTAAAATCAGGAAAATGTCTGCTAGAATTATTCTGAGAATGAAATGAGCTAATGTTCATAAACTGCATAGAACATTTGTGTGGGATTCCTTAAGTATTATTTAGGTGTTTGTTAAATAAATACAAATAAATAACTCTCTTTCCCTAGGTTTGGGAGACAGATGCCTTTTCTTCCTACTTAAGGAATGGTACTGAAGGGCTTCCTTGATGGAAAGATGTTAGTCTGTAATGTGACAGGGATGGTTTTGTGGTCTGTATTTTGGATCCAGGGCCCGGAAGGCACTGACAACCTGAATATCCAAACCTGTTGGGATTCTTGTGTCCTGGATTTTCACCTCTCCACAGCTGCTCCCTTAATCCCTGGAACAAGAGTTTTTGTTGGCTTACCTGAATTTTATGGCAAGTGTGCTTACCTGGAGAAAGTGTGCAGACAGAAGGCATCTCTTGCCAGTGGGGCCTGGACTGGAAGGCGCTAGATGGCCTGGCCCTTGGGTGGCGTGGACTTGGAGCCAGGCAGTACCTGCACAGGGGCTGGCACCCAGCAAAAGGAAGGCCTGACCTGGGCTCATTCAGCACTGAGCCTGGTGAGGAACACTTTCTCTCTAATTTTACCTGTGTTAAATTTTCACATGCCATTTAGATTGCTATTATCAAAAAAGAAAGAGAGGAAAAAATCCTCCATTATACTTTCTGGCCTTGTGGAGGTCAAGTGTTTATACAATCATCTTTGTTTAACTTCCTAGTTTCTTCAGTTCAGTTCAGTTCAGTCGCTCAGTCATGTACGACTCTTTGCAACCCCATGAATCGCAGCACGCCAGGCCTCCCTGTCCATCACCAACTCCCAGAGTTCACTCAGACTTGCGTTCATCGAGTCAGTGATGCCATCCAGCCATCTCATCCTCGGTCATCCCCTTCTCCTCCTGCCCCCAATCCCTCCCAGCATCAAAGTCTTTCCCAATGAGTCACCTCTTTGCATGAGGTGGCCAAAGTACTGGAGTTTCAGCTTTAGCATCATTCCTTCCAAAGAAATCCCAGGGCTCATCTCCTTCAGAATGGACTGGTTGGATCTCCTTGCAGTCCAAGGGACTCTCAAGAGTCTTCTCTAACACCACAGTTCAAAAGCATCAATTCTTTGGTGCTCAGCCTTATTCACAGTCCAACTCTCACATCCATACATGACCACTGGAAAAACCATAGCCTTGACTAGACTGAACTTAGTCGGCAAAGTAATGTCTCTGCTTTTGAATATGCTATCTAGGTTGGTCATAACTTTTCTTCCAAGGAGTAAGCGTCTTTTAATTTCATGGCTGCAATCACTATCTGCAGTGATTTTGGAACACCCCAAAATAAAGTCTGACACTGTTTCCACTGTTTCCCCATCTATTTCCCATGGAGTGATGGGACCAGATGCCATGATCTTCGTTTTCTGAATGTTGAGCTTTAAGCCAACTTTTTCACTCTCCTCTTTCACTTTCATCAAGAGGCTTTTTAGTTCCTCTTCACTTTCTGCCATAAAGGTGGTGTCATCTACATATCTGAGGTGATTGATATTTCTCCCAGCAATCTTGATTCTAGCTTGTGTTTCTTCCAGTCCAGTGTTTCTCATGATGTACTCTGCATAGAAGTTAAATAAGCAGGGTGATAATATACAGCCTTGACGTACTCCTTTTCCTATTTGGAACCAGTCTGTTGTTCCATGTCCAGTTCCAACTGTTGCTTCCTGGCCTGTATACTGATTTCTCAAGAGGCAGTTCAGGTGGTCTGGTATTCCCATCTCTTTCAGAATTTTCCACAGTTTATTGTGATCCACACAGTCAAAGGCTTTGGCATAGTCAATAAAACAGAAATAGATGTTTTTCTGGAACTCTCTTGCTTTTTCCATGATCCAGCGGATGTTGGCAATTTGATCTCTGGTTCCTCTGCCTTTTCTAAAACCAGCTTGAACATCAGGAAGTTCACGGTTCATGTATTGCTGAAGCCTGGCTTGCAGAATTTTGAGCATTACTTTACTAGCATGTGAGATGAGTGCAATTGTGCAGTAGTTTGAGCATTCTTTTGCATTGCCTTTCTTTGGAATTGGAATGAAAACTGACCTTTTGCAGTCCTGTGGCCACTGCTGAGTTTTCCAAATTTGCTGGCATATTGAGTGCAGCACTTTCACAGCATCATCTTTCAGGATTTGAAACAGCTTTGTTCGTAGTGATGCTTTCTAAGGCCCACTTGACTTCACATTCCAGGATGTCTGGCTTTAGATGAGTGATCACACCATCATGATTATCCGGGTCATGAAGATCATTTTTGTACAGTTCTTCTGTGTATTCTTGCCACCTCTTCTTAATATCTTCTGCTTCTGTTAGGTCCGTACCATTTCTGTCCTTTATCGAGCCCATCTTTGCATGAAATGTTCCCTTGGTATCTCTAATTTTCTTGAAGAGATCTCTAGTCTTTCCCATTCTGTTCTTTTCCTCTATTTCTTTGCATTGATCACTGAAGAAGGCTTTCTTATCTCTTCTTGCTATTCTTTGGAACTCTGCATTCAGATGCTTATATCTTTCCTTTTCTCCTTGGCTTTTCGCTAAGAGATAATGGTGGGAAAAAAACATTTCTGCATCAATCTTTTCTTTGAGGCACTCAAATGTTAGAAAGAGAGATGGGAAGACAGTTACAAATCTCTTATTTGAGAGTCACTTAGAGGTGAGACTGAGGGGCTGAGCAAGCAGAGGCCATGTGGAGAGGCTGCATCTCAGAGGTGGCAGTCTACCTGGGTTTTGAAAGAAGGATAGTTTTCAGAAAGCTCAGTTACTCACTGGTTATGTGACTTTGGGCAGGTTACTTGCACTTTAGAAGCTGTTTTCTTGTGAGTGAAAAGGGTCACTAAGTATGTCTACTAGTAAATGTAGTCATGAGGATTAAATGGTAGAATGTTTACGAAGTGCTTAACACAGGCTTGGCACAAAATAAAGCTCAGTCAGTGCTTACTGGATGCATGAATGGATGGATTAACATGCATTGGTACATAGTCTTAAAAGGTCATGGCGAAGGTGGTAATAAGACATCACTGCCTAATTGTTGTCTAGTTGATTGGTTCTTACCCAAAACCCTTAATTTAAAAATAGAAATGGTGATTTAAGGACATATGTAACTCAAGTCATTATGCTATATACCTTAAACTTATACAGTGTTATATGTCAATTATGTCTTAATAAAACTGGAAGAAAAAAGAAAAATACAAATCTTATTTTTTTTAGATTTTTCTTATTTAAAAAATTATTTTATATTGAACTATAGTTGATTCACAATGTATTAATTTCAGGTATACAGAAAAGTGACTCATTTATACATATATATGAGTATGTCCATCCATACATATATATATAGATTCTCTTTCAAATTCTTTTCCAATTTAGGTTATTACAGAATTTGAGTAGAGTTCCTTGTGCTATATAGTAGGTCTGTGTTGTCTTATATATAGTAGTGTGTACATGTTAATCCCAAACTCCTAATTTATCCCTCCCCCTGTCGGTTCCCATTGGTAACCATTCATTTGTCTGTGAGTCCGTTTCTGTCTTGTAAGTTCATTTGTACTGTTAAGATCCCACATATAAGTGGTATCATATATTTGTTGTTTCTCTGTTTGACTTCCTTCACTTAGTATGATGATCTCTAGGTCCATGCATGTTGCTGCCAATCGCATTACTTCATTCTTTTTGTGGTTGAGTAATATTCCATTGTGTATACGTACGGCATCTTCTTTGTCCACTCCTCTGTCAATGTACATTTAGAATGCTTCCTTGTCTCGGCTATTGTAAACAGTGCTGCAATGAACATTGGAGGGCATGTATCTGTTCAGATTATGGCTTTCTCTGGATATATGCCCAGGAGTGGAATTGCTGGATTGTATGGTGGCTCTATTTTTAGCTTTTTAAGTAACCTCTCTACTTTTCTCCATTGTAGTTGTACCAATTTACATTCCCACCAACAGTGTAGGAAGTTTCCCTTTTCTGCAGACCCTCTCCAGCATTTATTATTTGTAGACTTTTTGATAATGGCCTTTCTCACTGGTGTGAAGTGACATCTCATTGTAATTTTGATGTGCAAAGAAATGCAGATTTTAAAACCTGAGCAAAAGACTTGAATGGACATTTCTCTGAAGAAGACATGGAGACGGCCAAGCACATGAAAAGGCGCTCAGCACCTAATTATCAAGGAGATACAAATGAACCACAGTGAAATATCACCTCGGACCTGTTAGAATGAATACTATCAAAAAGACAAGCAATAGCAAATTGCTGGCAAGGATGTGGAGGAACGGGAACCCTGATGCACTGCGTAGCAATGTAAATTGGTACAGCCATGATTGAAAACAGTTCCTCAGAATAAAGTTAGAAATAGAGCTACCACATGATCCAGCGGTTCCACTTCCAGGTATATGCCCGAAGGAAGTGAAGTCACTGTCTTGAAGAGATATTTGTCGTTCTATATGCTTTGCAGCCTTGCTCACTATAGCTCAGATACGGAAGCAAATTAAGTGCCCATCAATAAAGAAAACGGTGTGTGTGTGTGTGTGTGTGTGTATGAAAAGTAGGAAAGTGAAAGTGTTGCTCAGTTGTGTCCTACTCTTGCTACGCCATGGACTGTAGCCCTCCAGTCTCCTGTCTGTGGGATTCTCCAGGCAAGAATACTGGAGTGGGTTGCCATTCCCTTCTCCAGAGGATCTTCCTGACCCCGGTATCGAACCCGGGTCTCCTGCATCGCAGGTAGATTCTTTACCAACTGAGGCACCAGGGAAATATATATATGTGTACTTAATAATATATATGTATGATGAAATATTATTTAGCGATAAAAAGAAGGAAATCCTGCTTTTTGTAACAGCATGGGCAGACCTTGAGGACATTATGCTAAATAAAATAAGTCAGAGACAAATACTGTCTGATTTCACTTTTACGTAGAATCTAAAAACTTCAGGCTCATAGAAACAGGAAATAGAATGATGGTTGTCAGGGCCTAAGGATGCAAAAATGGGGAGAAGTTGCTCAAAGGGAAAAAACTTTCAGTTATAAAGTGAATACACTTTTGGGATCTAACGCACAGCATGGTGACTATAGTTAATATTGTATACTTGAAACGTGGGATAAGAATAGACCTTTAAAATTCTCACCATAACAGCAGCAACAATGAAATGGTAATATATGAGGTGAAGAGTGTGTTAACGAACCTTTTGTGGTAAAAATTTCACAATGTGTGTGTGTGTATGTGTGTATGTATTCATCACATTGTATACCTTAAACTTATGCAATATTATATGCCGATTATATCTCAATAAAGCTAAGGAGAAAGGGGCACATACAAAGAAATGAGATCAGTTTTTCACTGAGCATTTATTATGTTTTCATCCTGGTTACTGTGCCAGATGCTGGGTTGAGAACTAAACTGACTCTCTGTGAATTGTTCTGAAGACTAAAATGTGTCATTCGTAAAAGCAATAGTAATATTCTGATATATTTATCATTCTAACATTCTTTTATTTTATGAATAAATATTGAGGGGTTTTTTTGGCCTTAATTTTGGTGCAAGTTTAGATGCCATAGACAGTGTGTCTCAGTCAATTCTGGGAGATGTTGAATGTGAGGTGCAGAACTCCTAGTTGCTTTAAAGGCGTGAGCTGTTGAGGAAAGAGTTACACACTGAGAGAAAATAACTGTCGGTAAGACTTACCCCCAGAGGTTCTGCTAAGAAATGGACCATGAATGACCCAGCTGCAGACCTATATAAGGGAGACCTGAGATTCAAGATCAGCACGCTGGTGTTCAAGTTCCAAATCTGCAACTGAGTTATTGGGCACCTTAAGTAAATTGTTCAACCTCTCTGAACTTCAATTTTCTTTTTTATCTCCTTTTCTTTAACCTATAAAATGCATTGCAGGCACGTGAAATTCTACTCTGTGTTTAGTCAATAAACCCTTATTAATGGCTCACAGTAGGCAAAGCACTGTGTTGGTGCTGAGAATACAATGAAGATAAAAACCACAGTCTGCATCCTTGTAGAAATTGGAATCCAAAAGGGCTGATAAATATTAAAAACAAATAACCAGTATCTATTAACTATGATAAGTACTAAGAAAGCACAGTTCTGGGAAGATTATAAAGATTATGAAAGTAGAAGAATAAGGGTTAATAAGAATAAAATTTAAACTGAAACCTGAAGGATGCTGTATTTGTTTTCTATGACTGCTGTAAGAAATACCAAAAACTTTATGGTTTAAAAAGCACAAATTTATTATTGTATATTTCTGAAGGTCAGAAGTTCAACATGGATGGGTCTCCCTGGGTTAAAATCAAGGTGCTGGCAGGGCTGTGTTCCTTCCAGAGGCTCCAGGGGAAAATCTTTCTTTCTTTATCCAGCTTCGGGAGTCCACCTACATTCCTTGGCTTGTGGCTGCTCCCCCTGCTCCTCAAAGTCACCAAAATTTAACTTTCTCTGACCATTATTTCCATTGTCTCATCCTTTTCTCTGACTCACTTCTGTACTTTTCTTCTGCTTTTAGAGACCCTGTGATTACACTGGACCCACTTGGATAATCTCTCTATTTTAAGTTTAGCCGACCAGCTGTCTCAGTTGCATCTGTGACCTTATTGCCCCTTTGCTCGTGTACCCTAACATATCCATGGAGATGAGGATGTGGACCTCTCTGGTGGGTCATTATTTCATCTGCCACATATGGGTAGAAATGAGCCTGGGGAAGGGGTTCTGGAGTCAGGGGATGCCTTTCCAAGGAGAAGAACACAGGTGGACAGAGACTTTGAGTCAGGCTTCTGTTAAATTAGTGGAAGAGAAGAACATGTTTGAAGGGTGGAGAAAGTAGGAAATAGTGGTGAAGGTGATGTTCTGGAGTATATGGAGCTAGACTTTGCAGGGCCATTTTTGGTTTGGTAAAGATTTGTGATTTTTTTTCCTGCATGCAGTGGGAATCCTTAAAAGTACTGGGTGGGGTATGTTTGATGTGATTGGCCTTTAAGGATAATTCTGTCCTTGGAGGAGAGTAGACTGGGGAAGCTAGTGAAGAGGCTACTGTAGTTACCAGAGGAAGAGATTTATGAGAGTCTTTAAAATCGAGCCTACCAATCGTAAGGAGTCTCACATCCCAGGCTGCTCTCTGGCATCTTCCTGACAGCACGCTTTCCTTTCCCCCACTCTACTTCTGTCTCAGAGGGTCTCTTTATTCATGGTGCCCACATGCACTTCTTTTGGCCAACCTCCAGCATCCTTTAAGATCTGGCTCAAGATTCTCCAAGAAGCCTTCAGTGACTGCTTTGTTCTGAATTACTCACCACTTTTGCTTTATGTGGTATTTTGAACAACATTACTCTCTGTGTATTTACTGTCAAGTTTCACCACATTGCTTTTTGTTGTCTGCTCCAGCATCTCACAGTAGCTTTTGTCCTGCCCAAATTCCAGTGCCACTAAGACTGTGACGGGCCAGATTGCTAAAGCCCAATTTTGAACATTTAGTTCAGTTCAGTTCAGTTGCTCAGTCATGTCCGACTCTTTGTGACCCTATGAACTGCAGCACACCAGGCCTCCCTGTACATCACTAACTCTCGGAGTCCACCCAAACCCATGTCCATTGAGTCAGTGATGCCATCCAACCATCTCATCCTCTGTCGTCCCTGTGTCCTCCTGCCATCAATCTTTTCCAGCATCAAGGTCTTTTCAAGTGAGTCAGCTCTTCGTATCAGGTGGCCAAAGTATTGGAGTTTCAGCTTCAACTTCAGTCCTTCCAATGAACACCCAGGACTGATCTCCTTTAGGATGGACTGGTTGGATCTCCTTGCAGGAGACTCCCAAGGGACTCTCAAGAGTCTTCTCCAACACCACAGTTCAAAAGCATCAATTCTTCAGCACTCAGCTTTCTTTACAGTCCAACTCTCACATCCATACATGACCACTGGAAAAATCACAGCCTTGACTAGACGGACCTTTGTTGGGAAAGTAATGTCTCTGCTTTTTAATATGCTGTCTAGGTTGGTCAAAGCTTTCCCTCCAAGGAGTAAGCGTCTTTTTAATTTTATGGCTGCAAAATTATCCTCAGTGATTTTGGAGCCCCCCAAAATAAAGTCTGACACTGTTTCCACTGTTTCCCCATCTCATTAGGGTTCAAATCATCTGCTGTGCCCTAGCGACAGAGGATGATGGTTGAATGGCATCACTGACTCAGTGGACATGGAGTTCACCAATAGGACAGGAAGCCTCATCTCCATCCCTTAGGACTAGAGTCTCATCTATCTAGGTGCTACTGTACTGATACCTGTAGGCAAATCATGACATAGATGGCAATGAATACTCAAACTCAGGATCATTCTCCAATTGAATTGAACATGTTGAAAAATCTTGGTATTTTTCTTTGATTTCTCTCATGCTGATCATTTTCTTGAACCCCAGAGAGAGATCCAGTCTGCAAAACTTGTAAGTCTTACCTTCTGTCCAGGAATTTCTAAGCCTGTACTATAAACGAGGTCTAAATTCCAGCATCCTCTCCCTAGAAGGCAAGTCTGCTCCAAGCATTAATGACACTCCCTTCCTTCTGCTAGTAAACAACCATGCTGCCTCCATATATCTGAGGCCTGTCACAAGACTCTCTGGTTGTTTCTAAAATTTTTTTCTGTCCATAAGAGATTAAGCTTATAAATACTTTCCCCTCTCCTCCATCTCCCAGGTTTTCTCAGCATCTAAAGTGACACAGTGAATGCGGTAAGTATTTAATAACTACTTCTTGGGTTGAGTGAATGCAGAGCCACAGACCTATCTTGAACCTTATTAAATATCACTAAATGCTTTGGTATTTCATCATGAAAATGGGGTAATGATATTTAATTCAGGAAGGTATTAGGAGGATTAGATAGGATCAGTGAGGTATGTACTGGAAGAGGCACCCCTTCACAAGAAATGTCAATAATATTAATGACAAGATGTGGTTGAGTCAGAAACCACCTAGGTGTAAAGCAGCACTCATTTAGTGTGCCCTAGTGACATTCTTCAACAAGGGAGGAAACTTTCATTTGCTTATCTCTCATCTACACTCGAACTGCCCTCCTGTAGTTTTCTATTTATGGAAGGAAAAATAACCTCTTAATTTATTTAAGCTTTTGTTTTTTGTTGGGAGGGGCAAGAGAGGTAGCTTCTCGAACAAATGTGCAGATAGTTTTAATTTTTTCACTCTCCCACTTTGATCACTTTTTTCGCTTAGTCGTTGGATGGCGGGAAGGGGAACCCCTTCCAGGGCCCTAGAGTGGTCTCTTGTCTAAGGCTCAGAAATGAACTGTCCGAGGAGACACACGAACTGACAAAGCAAGAGGCTTTATTGGGAAGAGGAACCCAGGTGGAGAGCAGCAGGGTAAGGGAGCCCAGGAGAGCTGCTTTGTTGCACTGCTTTTTTATGATGATCAGGTTAGTTTCTGGGTTGTTTCTGGCCAATCATTCTGACTCATGGTTAATCCTTGTGGCACACGCAGTCCTCAGCCAAGATGGATTCCAGTGAGAAGGATTCTGGGAGGTGGTAAGACACGTGGTTTCTCCTTTTGACCTTTCCCAGATTCTTCCAGTTGCTGGTGGCTTGTTAGTTCCATGTTCCTTACCAGGACCTTCTATTGTAAAATAACTCATGCACATGGTTAGTGTGGGGCCTGGCCAGGTTGGGTGGTTTCAGTCAGCATTTTCCCTAATAATTGCACTGGTTTGATTTTGACTTAATACCTAAAAAATTCTTTTACAACTTTTTTGTGTGTGTTTGAATGATTTCCTTATTAAGTTTAAATTAATAAGAAATACAGATCTAAATAAAATATTCTACTGAAGCATTTGAAATCTGTTCTCTGTTATTATTTCAGTCACTCAACACAACATAATGAACTATACCAACGTCCTGGTCTAAAAAAAAAATTTGCTAAAGATGACAGAGTTGGATCTGTCAAATTAGTTGTCATCATACTGAAAGACCAAAGCAGAAATACAAAGGCGTTTTGATTAGTATATGATCATGGTGAAATTTCAGTCATGGAAGTATTTGACGTGAGTGACCTGATCAATAAATTAATTTTGTTGTAATCTTTAAGACTACAGTGTGGTTCATTTTATAACAGATGACATTTTAATAGGTTCCGCATTCTTTGGGCTAAAAAAATTACCAGTTGCTAGAGGACTGTCAACCACTCTCAATTAATACAGACTTTCAAATTTTCTTTTTGGCTTAAAATGCTACAGATATTAGATTTTCTAGGAGATATTTAGCATACCAATGAGAGTTACCTGTATTGCATGTTGTGGTAATCCAGGTGTGTTCCACTTTAGCTGTTAGTCTGTGATGTGAAAAAAGCACAGAAAGTATTCTTTGGAAAAATTCTAATTTTATGCTGAAACTTTAAGTTCATAGCAATTTACTTTGGCTCATGTAACAGTTCATCAGCTAATGACAATCCAGGTGGAATTTTGATATTATTTTGTTGGTGACATACACTCTGGAATTTTACCTTCTTGGTCATTCTAGAGAACTTATACATGTGTGTATGTGTTAGTGGGGGCTTCCCAAGTGGCTCAAATGATAAAGAATCTGCCTATAATGTAGGAAACCTGAGTTTGATCTCTGGGTTGGGAAGATCCCTTCGAGGATGAGTGGCCACCCACCCCAGTATCCTTGCCTGGGAAATCCCATGGACAGAGGAGGCTGGTGGCCTACAGTCTGTGAGGTTGCAAGGAGTCAGATAAGACTGAGCACACACGCATGTGTGTGTTAGTACCGCAACGCCACACTAGATTTAAGTTCAAGTAAACTGTGTATTCTAATCAAATTATTGTTTGTTCACTAGAAGTATAAATCGATTCACTAAATGTATTGAATCAATTTTTAAATTCATCGACTTATCCAGCAGTCATGATATGTACTAGTGAATCTCTTAACTTGCATGGATTCCGTATTGCTAAGTGACCGTATATTCTGGCTTATAGGGGATAGGACTGTCTTTGTAAAATTAAATTATTAACAGTGCTTCCTTTTGCTTTCAGAAGTATTTTGGTTCGGAGTGATAAACTACATGATCACTCTACTTATCCTGTCATAGAAGCCATAGTTTCATTGCCTTAATTTCATTGTGGAGGGGTAAAGCATTGTCTTTCTCTCCTCCCTAGAATAAATCGCTTTCATAGTTTTTTTTCACACTTTTTACATTCTCTACATCCAAAGGCCATTTTACTTTGTTTCTGTGGATTCCAATGGAATCTTGTATCTAAAGAATGCATTTATAAGAGAACTTTATAGAGATGATCAAAAATATTTTAAGACATAATCAGTATATATTTTACTCTATTCCAATGGAGCAGGAATCTTGACTTGGTCATTGTTGAGTACTCAGCCTCTTGCACAGTGCTTGCTTATAACAGAGATTCAGCAGTGCTATTGAAGGAATAAGCAATTTAAAACTTACCATTTTTCAATTTGAGAAAACTGAAGTTTCTTCATATATACAATTTTTTTCCATAAAGATATGAAGACACTCCATGCACCTGCTTGGAATCATTGGTTAGGAAAATATTTCTTAAACATTGTTCAAATAAAAATTACTTGACCTTTGGCCAAAAACTCAGGCTCCCAGCCTTTGCCCCTGAAAGTCTGGTTCAGTAAGTCTCAGGTGGCTTCAGGTATACAACAGGCATCATATCTAGAATCCTTTCCAAGTCCACGTCTTTGAAATCTTTGTTTCATTTTATCGTCAAAAGGACATTTGCTTGAATCCCTACTAGGCTGTCCATCTTTCTACAAAGTCGCTATTAATAAACTAATTATATAGAGAGTATTAGAAAGAAAAGAAACTGGGTTCCACCACATAACTAGTCTTATCACTTCCTCTCTTTGGATACAAATTTTCTCAACCTTAGAGTGACAAAGCTGAACGACAAGATCCCCTAGCCCTTTTCCAGCTCTATTTCAGGTAACTCTTGTCTTTGAAAACCTGATAGATATCTGGCCAGGTAAAAAGTGCTCCATGAGACATTTTCAACAAAAAAGTGTAAGCACTTTGTCTTTGTTGCTTCATTTATAAGAACTAACTATGGACTAATTACAAACGGAAGAGATATTTTTAAACTTTTAGGTTATTTAAGCACCATTCTTCATAAACAAACGTCTATACTAATTTGTTTGGGATTCCCTAAAAACATGTTTTGGGAACTGATTGATAACTTTTTATTTGAGGTTAAAAATGATTTATTAACTCTTGATAATTGTATAGAGTCCTCTAAAGGTATTTCTACAGATAAGAAAAAAGTCCATTGCATTTGAGTATAATTTGCAGAAGTTAGAAAAGCCTCCCTACCCACGTGTCCTATTACTAAATTGTAAGCAAAATCAGAATTAATCTTTTTGGTAACTATGCCAAATATTGAATAGATTTCATAAAAAGGGGAGAGAAGGAGACTCTGGTGAATATACTCACAGAGATTTGTTCATCAGATTAGCCGTATGTGTCAGACCGGGTCTTGGAGGAGTATAAGCCAAATTATACATTTTTTTCCAAGAGTATAAATCAGATTAGATTAACTTTTTCTAGAATCAGAGAAAGAGAATAGATTGGGAAAGTTTTAAAGCTGGGAAGAAACCTGAGAAGGTCAAGACTTGATGAGCAGAGGGTTCCGAATACTTAAAGGTTGTTGCCAGTAAAAGTGGAAAGATGTTCGAGTCTGGGTGGTAAAGAAGCAACAGCAGCATTCAGTTATTTCAGAATTCTATCTTGGGCTGTTCCTGAAGTCAGATGGAAGAGTTCTGTGAAATGCTGTGATAGGAGAAAGAAGGAAGAATTGTATAATTGCAGTTTCTTTATACCAGACGAGCTGTCTCGTAGCATAGTATTGAAGGTGTCATCGCAGAGGTGGGATTGATTTTCTTGTATCCTCTTATAATTGCCTAACACCCTACTTCTTCCTGTAAGGTGGATTCTGCATAAAGAATAATTATTATTGGTTTAATCCACATTAGCACCGATGTCTCATAGTGGATATTAATCAACTCAATTATCTCTCCAGGTCCAGGTATAAAGAGCAATGAACAGGCTGAAAAATGTTTCTGGAGATAAGCTTGTGATTTTGACACTTCAGAAATGGACAGAAAACATGGGAAATACATAGTGAATATTGAAGACTCTGGAAACCAGCCAGTGAGTATTGGCGGCACCACTGTGGTGTGTTCTGATAGTTCAGAGTCTTGTTTCCAACAATAATACAACTCTAATTTTTTTTATTACAACCTAATTCTTCCCAAAAAGGAATTCTTAATCAAAATTCTACATGAAAAACAATTTCCAGCTATTCTATTATTACTTGTTAATTAGGAAACCTGTATTTTTTCTGTATATCAATATATGAATTATTAAGAAATTTATTTTAATTCTCACTAATCTAAGGTGTTAGCAATTTGGGGGGTAACAATTTATTAATCTGTTCAAATAATTCTCTACAGTTATTGTAACTCAACTGCAAGATGATCAATCTGTGGTTAATTGCATTAACAAATTATGTTTTTAAAATGTGATATATAGATTTTTGTATTAATTGCCTGGACTTTTAGTGTAATATGTAGATTTGCCAGAGCTCAAAAATTTCATATATTTTTGAAAGTTAGAACATGATCCTTTAAGTGAAGTCTTGGTACAAGAAGCAAATTATCTAGCAAGTCCTTTAGTTAAAGACTTGCCTCTAGTTAACTACTTGTGAATTTCTTTTTTAGTAGAGAATTATATTCAAGGGAAATAGTAGAACTCAATTATATACAATATTATTTGACTATGGCTTATGGTTTTAGAAGAAATAAATTAGGACTGTATGTTTTGGGATTGCCTTTTATGAAACTTTGCCTCTGACTAGAGAGCCCTTGATACTTGAGACATATGGAAATGTGTTAAATGAAATCAGTGTAAGTTTGAATGGACAATTTTACTCTTTGAGGAAAAATATCTTTGTCCCCCTGCACTAACAAGGAAGTTACAAGGCAGGGGAATTGTTCTCTTGATTCTAGATCAGCACTCTTTTCCCCTAAAGATGTTCTTCATGGCTCTTTGAGCCTTGCAACTATGTTATTAGGTCTTCACAGTGTCAAGGTACTCAGATAAAAAAGGTCCCTTTACTAAGGAATTAATCATCTTGAAGATTTCCCTAGACAGTGGTGAAATTTTTGAATAAAGAGCACGCATTTTCTCCACTGAGTATCTCATGTTACGTTTGGATATTTGTACATAATGGTAAAGAAATTTTTTTCAATTGAGGTCCATTTTCACCAATGGATCAAAGGAGCAACTGATATCTACATAAAAAAAGAGAAATTTAGGAGTTTGTTTTTCCCTCTTAGGGAACATGAAATGGTGACCTCTTTTAAGTTTTGAGCACAGAATTTAAAATTTTATTCCATGAATGTAGCTAATGCATTTTAGGTACATGTAATGGAGATTATTGATTTCTACCAGGAGCTAATTTATAGCTCCCCAAGTGCTCAAAATTTTAACTTTACTCTGCTGTCAGTGCACTTACCCCCCAATTTCCTTCTCTTAAATATTTTTGATTCTGATAAACTGGTCTGGCCAATGAAGTTTTATTTAATTATAATAGTTCCAAAAATATTCAAATTCATCAGCCACAAACTGAATATCTGCAGAATAGTGATAGTAATAATATAGAGAAACACAAACTTTTACAAAATATAAATCTTTGTGATTTTCTCAAAGTTGCATATTTAAAGGCAGATAGGAATTTATTAATGTGCTTGTGTATATCATATCTTCTCTTACTCTGTGTCACTGCATTGCTATTCTTTTTATTTCTTTGGCATGATATTGTACCTTTAGAAAAACAGAACTTGACTAATTTTTTTTATGTTCAAGTGTATTCCGTCTTGACTCTAGCTAATCATAATAATACCCCATTTTGTTCTTATAGCTGCTCAATGGCCAGTGTCTGCACACATACATATCTTGATTGTTTTAATGGAAATTAGAGATTGATTGAACTAGCAACATCAGTAACATTTGAAATAACCATTTAGGATTGGTTAGGAAAATCCCATGGGCAGAGGAGCCTGGTGGGCTGCAGTCCAAGGGGTCGCTAAGAGTCAGACACAACTGAGCGACTTCACTTTCACTTTTCACTTTCATGCATTGGAGAAGGAAATGGCAACCCACTCCAGTGTTCTTGCCTGGAGAATCCCAGGAACGGGGGAGCCTGGTGGGCTGCCGTCGATGGGGTCACACAGAGTCGGACACGACTGAAGTGACTTAGCAGCAGCAGCAGGTAATCAATATAATTAGAGAGCACTTTTAAATAATACTCTTGTTATCCTGTGAGAAAAAATTCTGTAATATTTTTCAGCTATTACAAATTTACACAAACAATTTATACTCCCATAAGAATGTAACACAGATTGCTCTCCTTTTTCTTAAAACTGTATCTGGAGTTATTTTTCTGTTAAACTCACTTCAAGAAAAACCTAACCACCAAAACCTTTCTTATTTGAACCTATCCTTTTAATTCATGTATTTAAAAGAATTCAACATGTATTTAAAAGACTTAAAGAATAATATAATAAGCATGCATGTACCAAACACCAAATTTAAGAAATAAGCCATTTCAGATAGAGTTGAAGTCTTTTGTTTTTATAGTCTTTGAATGTATTTGACACATAGCATTGTAAGTTTAAGCTGAACAGTGTGCTACTTTGATACTATACTGTACATGATCAACTATAGTTACAGTTATCACTAAAGTGATATTTACCACATTACATAATTATAGTACAAGCGTATTGTTTGTATGCATTATTGTGTGTTTTAGATCACTACTTGTTGAAGGCTTGTGAAATCTTTTGTTTATATCTTCCCAACACCCTTCCCTTCCTCCTTTGTGCTACCTGCCCCATGAAGACTCAGGTGAATATGCTTGTACCAAGCATTTTCCAGCTTCTAATCCTTATCATATTTATCTGCATATTTGTTTCTCAAATTCGAGTCTATTGTGCTTCATCAAAGAAGCATAAGATCTGGTGAGAGTAAAACAATCATATAGAAACTAGAAAATGCATATTGAGAGATTCCTAAATGATTTGTCTTTCATGGACTGCCTAGTTCTGTTCAAAAAAGAGAATGGTAATGTTAAGGCTACAGGACTCATTCTGGTATGAGGAATTTTAGTAGGTTGTGGATAGATGGGTACTGGTCTTATTAGACTTAGAAATCTTGGGTGCTAGAAACCGAATAAGTAACTGTGTTATTGTTACATTATTATTAAAATAAAAACTTTATTTTAGAAAATAGTTATAGCTTTATAGAAAACTGAAAACATAGTACAGTTTTAAAGCAAATGAATAGAACAGTTTTCTAAACATAGAAAACAGCAAACAGAGAATTCCCATAAACCTAGGATCCGATTTCCTCTGTTTTTTCTTCCAGCTTTATTCAGATATAATTGACATACAGTACCGCATAAGTTTAAGTTGTATGGCATAATGATTTGACCTACATGCGTGATTAAATGATTATTACAATTTGCTTAGTGATTATCCACCATCTCATATAGACAGATAATTATATATTTTTGTGATGAGATCTCTTAGGATTTGCTTTTTAACTTTCATATGTAACACAGAGCAGAGTTACTTATATTAATCATATTGTACATTGCATCCCTAGTACTTATTTATCTTACAACTAGAAGTTTGTTCCTTTTTACTGCCTTCATCCAATTCTCCCTTCTCTCCATGGACCCCACCTCTGATAACCATAAATCTGACCTCTTTTTATTATGAGTTTTTCTGTTTGTGTTTGAAGTATAATTGACCTACGTTACTATATTATTTTCTGTTATACAACATAGTGATTTGGTATTTCTATACATTTCAAAATGACCACCCCTTACGATGTTACTATATATACTATGTATTTAATGATTCTATTCCCTATACTGCACTTTTCATCCTGTGACTCATTTATTTTGCACCTGGAAGTTTGTACCTCTTCATCCCCCTCACCGGTTTCCTTCAACAGTGTCTCCTATTATTAATATCTCACATTAATATGGTACATTGGTTACAATTAATGAACCAATGTTGATACACTGTTATTTTTTAAAGTCCATATTTTATTCAGACTTTTTAGTTTTTATTTACTACCCCCTTTCTGTTCTTCTGCATTCTTTATTTGTTTAATCATTTATACCAGTGTGGACTCTCAGATGTTTATTTTCTACTTTGGGTTATAATCCAGTACTACTTTTAAGGTTTTTGGCTCCAAATAGCTTTGGCCATTGAGAGCTCTTTCAGTTGATTCCTGTGTTACTTTGACATACTGACATACACCTGTCATCATCATTATTATTATTTCTTGGTGAAGCATGGGAGGATTTCCTTAAACTCTGGTATTAAAAGATGCTCCAGGCTCGTCTTGTAAATTTCCACCCCAGCCCTATCATTAGCCATTTCTCCAGAGACTCCTCATGTCTTTTACCAAGTAAGAGTCTGGGATCGAAACCAAGGTCTGGGTGCTTGTTCCTGCAAGGGTGTTGTTGCTTCTGGGTCCCCTCAGCTGACAAAGGAAGGAAATGTATGCGTATAGAGTAACCTGTGCCTACACACACATCCATAAATGCTTCTCTATGTAATCATCTATACTTGTATTTTACGAACATGAGTTTATACTGATAGCTCCAACTTTTTTGATTTTTGTATACTTACCTTGTATTTACTGACCTCATTAATTCATTTATTCTAACATTCTGTCTGTAGATTCTTTTGGATTTTCTATAAACACAATCATATCATTATTATTTTTTCAAATTGTATAACTTTATTTTTGTTTTGCCAACAATGCACTGGCTAAGACCTCCAATGTAACATTGAATGGAAGTGGTGAAAGGGAATATCTTGTGTTATTCCCAAACTCAGGGGGAGAGGCTGAAATATTTCACAATTAATTATGATGTTAACTTGGGTTTTATGGAGCTACCCTTTGTTAATTATGGAAAAATATCTTCTATTACTAGTTTGTTCAGATATTTTGTAATTAATGTCAATGATTATATAAAATAATTGAATGCAATCTTGTTTTGAGAGGTATAATATATTTATTTATTCCTCAGTCAGCTTTCAAATGATCTTCTTTGACCAAATATGTCATAATATGTCACAACCTAACTTACATTTGTCAGAATTGTATTACTTTAGACATAAGATACGGTAGCATCTTATTTCTCCCCATTCTTCTCTGTATACAGCCATTACCGAACCTTACAAACTATGAAGCTCACAGTTCAGCATGTGGGCTTACAACATCGATTGATGTAACTGGTGATGCTGGTCCCAATTTAACTGATGTCTGCACCAACACAGGGACCCTTGGATATTCAGAATTTCCAAACAGAGAATCTCCATATTGTCAGGTAATGTTTGGGGTGACACTGTTTCTCTGGGTTATGATATAATCCACATAGAAATCCTCTTGATTTAATATTAGAGAAGAAAATTCAGTCAATTAATTTTGTTCTTTTGCAAATCTACAACGTCCTCTGAACATGTCTTCACTGAGAAGAAATGAAATAGAGATAGACTTATGGGGCTCTTAATTTAAAGAGCTAATGATCTTAATGGAAAGAAAAAACATATAGAGAGTTTAGGGAAAATATATGGGGCTTCCCTGGTGACTCTGACAGTAAAGAATCTGCCTGCAGTGCAGGAGACTCAGTTTGACCCCTGGGTGGGGAAGACCCCCAGGAGCAGGAACTGACTGCCCACTGCAGTATTCTTGCCTGGAGAATCTCATGGACAGAGGAGCCTGGTAGGCAGTATGGTCCATGGGATCACAAAGAACTGGACACTACTGAGTGACTAACACTTTCACTTCACTTTTAGGGAAAATATATGTGTCCAAAAAGAGCAAAGTTGGGGTTCCTTTGTCTGGAGGACTGACTAGGTGATGACAGCAAGACACCGACAGTGAACAATGCCGCAACCTTGCTCGGCAGAAAGTGAAGTCGTGCGCTAAGGCCCTGGGGCCCTAGTCTGTGGGTGGTCTGCCTGACTCTCCTTCCCTTCCTGCTTCTGGGCCTAACTGTGGTCCTCCTGTCAGCCTCCTGTCTCTGACCTCATGTGTTATCAACTTTGACTTAGAAACTAGTTAGTGTACCTTGGTTTGGTGCCCAGAGGCAGATTTCCTGTATTCTTCACACTGTCCCTCATGATTCTATTTTCTTCACCTAAAATCTGATGCCCGAGTCTTCCTTGATTCTACCCCTTACTCCAGGTGAAAACTTGATTTTTGACTGATTGATAATGATGCCTGGCAGTTTGGCTCAATTCTTCTGACTCTGGATCATACCACTCCTTTAATTAACCCCGCTTTAGAAACAGTTTAGAAAGACTTTGACAAAATAAGAGGATGAACTCTCGATGACAAGAGACATTGTGGAAGAAGGTTTTTGATGGGAATTATTTAGAGAATGGGCTTCCCTGATGGCTCAAGGGTAAAGAATCAGACTGCAATGCAGGCAACACAGGAGATGGGGGTTCAATCCCTGGGTTGGAAGAGTCCCTGGAGGAAATGGCAGCTCACTCCAGTATTCTTGCCTGGGAAGTCCCATGGACAGAGGAGCCTGGCGGGCTACAGTCCATGGGGCTGCAAAGAGGTAGATACAACTGAACGACTAAACACTCATTTAGAGAATATATCTCTGATGACCTCAGACAAAGCAGTCCAATCAGAGAGCTGAAACCACAGATGGAAAAACACTGTAGTCTAGGCGGTTGAGATTGTAAGAATTCACCCAGCTAGACAGTAGCAGTAATAGCACTTGAACATAGGTCTGAGATGAGTTTCGATTAATCTTGCTCCTCTTTTTGCGGGGATGACCCAGAGAGATGTTGTGGGGAGGGGGGTGGGAGGGGGGTTCATGTTTGGGAACGCATGTACACCTGTGGTGGATTCATGTCAATCTATGCCAAAACCAATACAGAATTGTAAAGTAAAAATTAAAAATAAATAAATAAATTAAAAAAAATAAATAAAATTAAAAAATGATAAAAAAAAATAAAATAAAAATTTGAGCAAAAATTGAGGATAATTTTGCCTCTGAAATATAAATATTGTCCTTCCTCTCTTTCCCCTTTGATTTCCTTCTAAGGCCTAGAGGACATGGGGCAGGAGGTTCTTTTAGTCACTGGACTCTCTTAGTTGGTGCCCCAGATTTCCTTAGCCTTGGTACCCAGTGCCCTTGAGCTGTCTCTGGCTGCCTAGTGGGTGTCACTCTCAACATTCAAATTGTGGTCTATTGCTTGAGACAGTGTCTCATATTTTGGGACACAGAAGGGCTACCCTACATGTGCCAAAGACTTATGCACTCTGATTCCTTTAGTAATCATTTTCAGTCAAAAGGAAATGGGTCAGAATGAGTTTATTAGTGAAATCAGAAGTATTTAAATACTTTAGAAAGTGTTAGGAAAATGTTACTCATGCTGTTTTTTATTTACTATTTACAACAGCCCTATTAAAGGGAATTGAGGCTTTACATGTAAAGGGAAATTTCCAAATACCACCATCTATCCAGTAAAAGATTAATTAATATAATTTACAACTAAATCTGTTAGAGTCCAATGGCTATGTCCTTAATTACTATAATACACTGCCTTCTGCAAAAATCTTATTTGGAGGATGCTTCTTATTTTAATTTTCTCAATAACATTTGGAGGTAGATATTGTTATCCCCACTTTTGATATAAGGCAAGTTGAAAATTAGGCAAGTTAAGAAATTTGCTCAGAATATTAATGGCATGGAATTCAAATTCAAGCCCTCCTTATCTCAAGGCTTACATGTTTTATATGATGCAGTATTTTCTCTACAATAACAAAGAGAGATTTATTACAAAATATTTTACAGACATTAATCCAAATTCTAATCTTATTACATAGATTTTTATGGATGAAAGAATGTCAAAGAGGTAAGCATCTTACCCAATGAAAATAGCTGATGTCAGCACAAGCTGGATTTCAAGAAATGTTTTCAACTCTGAATTTCATGTTGCTATTACTAACCTGCATGAAGTTAGCTAGAATATTTGAAAAGCAATTAATTAATGCCTTTAAAATGGAAGGCTGCAAAGCAGACCTGTTTCTGACAGCTGATTGGCCAAAGATGGGAGAAATTTTTATCAGGTGCTCTTTTGGGTCCCTCAGATTACTGAGCATTCAGCTACACAACTGTAGATACTTCTCTTGCTAGAGGGAGGAATAAAGTGTCTCTAAGATGACATTCATTATTTCTTTTAGTTTTAAGTATAGATGATGAAAAGAAAGCAGAGAGATCAGTGGATATTCCTTTATTCCTATTACAAAGACCAAGCCTTTCCTAAGTGAAACCTTAAGCTTGAGCCAATATTTATAATATTACAGGCTACGAAGTTATTTTTTTTTGTTGTTTATGTATTCTTCCACTGAAGTAATCTATATATGAAAAGATTATCAATGGCATAAATTTATTTTGCAACATTTGGTTTCAACTTCAGTAATGTTATTTAAATTCTTTCCAGATGACAAGAAATTTCTTCAGTGACTGGTCTCTGTGGAAAATATTCCTGGCTTCTCTCTTAGCTTCTGTGATAACAACAGCAATTGGAGTATTGATAGTGAGTCTGGTATATAATGGGAAAAGTAATAATCCCCAAATTATTATACAACTACCTCAAAACCAGGGGACAGTGTCAACGACAACGGACTCAACCTCATCTACTAGCTCTGAAACTACTGTTGAAACTAGTACAGTAGATTCCGCCACAATATCCACTTCGACTATCGTGACAACAACCACTGTTCCCACATCAACAGAAACTACCAGTGTGACAACCACTGATTCAACAGAAAGCACAACAGCGACAGCCACCACTTCCTCTGAACCAATCACAACAGTGACTGCTAGTATTACCACTGAGGCTACAACCATAACCTCCACTGCATCTCCCACATCTACTGAAACAACAACCGTAACAGTTGTTACTACAACAGCTGAACCAACTACCACAACTGGTGCCACCACAGCCGCTGAGACTACAACCACAACAACCTCCACTGCTGCTCCCACATCTACTGATACTACAGCCACCACAGTAGCCACCGCTTCAGCTGAACCAACTACCACAACAACTGCCACCACTACCACTGAGGCTACAACCACAACCACCACCACTGCTGCTCCCACAACTACTGAAAGTACCACCACCACAGTTGCCACCACTACAGCTGAACCAACTACCAAAACTGACACCACTACCACCGAGGCTACAACCACAACCACCACCACTGTTGCCCCCACATCTACTGAAGCTACAGCAAGCACAGTTGCCACCATTTCAGCTGAACCAACTACCACAACAATCACCACCACAACTACTGAGGCTACAACCACAACCACCACCACTGCTGCTCCCACAACTATTGAAGCTACAACCAGCACAGTTGCAACCACTTCAGCTGAACCAACTACCACAACTGCCACCACTACCACCGAGGCTACAACCACAACCACCACCACTGTTGCTCCCACATCTACTGAAACTACAACCACCACAGTTGTCACCACTACAGCTGAACCAACTATCACAACTGACACCACTACCACCAAGGCTACAACCATAACCACCACCATTGCTGCTCCCACATCTACTGAAACTACAACCACCACAGTTGCCACCACTA